>NC_048600.1:105320632-105620632 GCF_003668045.3 Cricetulus griseus
GATTTGGCTCATAATTATCATGTGGGAGATTGGATTCAGTACATGGGCAGGGCTATAGTGTGCTGACAGCCAGGATAGTGACTCATTTCCATGGACATGTAGTCTGCCACCGTTAATCTGAACATGTCATATACCATGCCCTTTTGTATTGAGTATCCAGAGTAAGTAGTCTGTTTAACTGGTCTGTTACTGCTTGGTTCTGAAATCTCGTGTTGTTAAGTGTTCATTTCCAGCTACTGGTGCTGTTTTCTGAGGCTGGGGATCCTTTGGGTGTTGGACATTGCTGGTAGAAAGGAGTCACTGGTAATGGAAGGTTTCACCAGACACCTGCTTCCTATCCTCATTGCTCTCTGGATGCTGGATTTTGAAGAACCTCAACCTCAGGTTTCCTCCACCATGAACAGAACTGGTCAACTCTGTCTTCCCTGCCACAGCGGACTTGGAGTCCATGAAATCATGAGTCAAACCATTTCTTTGTTTATTTAAGTTGTTTCTGCTTAGTATGACAGTCATTCAAAACAAAACAAAAAGGTAAACAAGGCCCAGACTTATTGAGCTTATTAGCCTTGACTTGTCCCATTGTGATGAAACACCAAGTAGGTTCACTGTTGTTTTCATGCTGTGAATGGATGCCGGTTTGGGTCTGCATTTGGGGCTTTTCCTTTGTAATATTCCATTTAGCATATATGTTTTCAAGGTAAGAGCCTAAACTTTCATATTTGAATTACATATGAAAAGGATAGCATTTTAAAATTGAATAGTATTTTTAAAATCACAATTATGGAATGACACATGACAATTCCATGGGAAGATAGGGTATGTGGTGTTTAAACTGAATCGTTTTCTTCAACATTTTTTTTTTTTTGGTTTTTCAAGACAGGGTTTCTCTGTGTAGCTTTTGATCCCCCTGCCTCTTCCTCCATAGTAGTAGAATTACAGGTGTGTGGTTGCCTAAGCTTGACTGTATGAAAATTCATCTGTGAAACTACTGTCTGAGCTTACTGCGATGCATCCAAAAGATAGCAGCTTCTTGTTCTCAGCTCCAGTACTAGAATGCTGGGGAGGAAACTGACTGGTCTAGTATAAGTTTCATTCAGATGTTTCTATCATACATGTGAGCTCAGAAGACTGAATGGAGCTAAAGCATGAAAGTGTATGGACTTGGGAGACATCTTAGCCAGTAAAACCATTGCTGCATGAACAAAAGAACCCGAGTCTGATCCCCAGCACCTGTGGAAAAAGCTGAGCTTCGGGGCACAGTTTGCATATAATTGTGATCCCATTATTAGGGCGGCAGAGACAGGTGTATCCCTGGGCCTCACTGGCTAAGTAGCCTTGGTGAGTCAGGGACCCTAAATCCATAAGAGAGCCCTGTCTTTCAAAAATAAAGTGGACAGTATCGGAGGAGAAAGGACATACAAGGTGTGTCCTCTGATTTCTAGATGTATACATGTACATACACATAAATACACATAACGCACACACACACACACAAACACACATACACAGATAAAGATACATGGACACATACACACACATGCATGCACCCACATGCACACACACATACCATAAACACACACACACACACACACACACATACACACACACACATACACACAGATACAGATGCACACATTCTCTCTCTCTCTCTCTCTCTCTCTCTCTCTCTCTCTCTCTCTCTCTCTCTCATTCTTACACACACACACACACACACACACACACACACACACACCAGCATATCTTCCATTTCTGAAAAAAGATGTGAGTAAGAGACAGTTTTAGAAAACTAAGGATGAATAGAAACAAATAACAAAAATAGAGATGTCTACAATAGATTTTTATTTGATATGTCAATGGTACCATATCCTTATACAAATACTTTTAAATGCTACTGAGGCTCACTTTTATAAATGATGAATAAAGTTGCTTTTAAAAATCACTTGATGAACTGTAGACATCTTAAACTATATTTAATCATCTAAGAAACAAGTTGATTTATGAGTAATTGTGAAGCTACAGTGTAATAAAAATTAACTCGAAAATAAATTTATGAATGCTTTTGTTCCTCCATTAAACCCCCCCACAAAAGTTATACATGCAGAACAGGGGCCCAATGTCCACTAGGACACATGTACCTTCTGTCTCTCTTCTCTGGAATCCATTAACTACATTTATCACTTCAGAATCACAAATGCACTAGGCCATAGGAAGGACTGAGGCTATATCTGTATTAGTGACTTCTCCAGACTGTGAGAAAGAGGATTTGTTCTAACTCAGGGTTTTTATAGAATGCACTCCATCATGGTGGGAGTTGGGGGCCATGATGTCTGAGTGGCTCGCTCTAAGACAAGGGGTCTCCAGCTGTATCTGTTTGCTTTATGGCAGACAGAAAGCAGAGAGATTTGGATTTGAGCCAGGGGTGGGAACACCTTAAAGGGCCTACCCCTAGTCACCTATTTTATCCAACCAGGCCTTGCCCTTCTAAAGGCTCCACAACCTTCAATGTAGTATCAAAGGATAGGGACTGAGCTTTTGGGAGAGGAACCTATGGTAGGGTGGATTTTAGCCTCACTCCAGGAAGAAGGGAGAGAAGTTGCAAGGTTCCATTAGCCAAGACAACTAACTTCTTAGCTTATACAGCTAAAAGTCTGATCCAGTAACTTCAATAAAATCCCACAGGTCAGAAGTCAGCTGCATACCAGGAATGTATTTTAAGTGAGCATATTCAAGTTCTTAATGAGAGAAATGGAGAAGAATGTAAATCAGCCAAGCAATTAGCTGTCTCTGCCTCAGACGTTCACTAACATGAAGGTAATTTAAGATAGAAAATGATTATGTACATAGAGGAGAAATAAAAAAAGCTGTGGACCCTCAGAAGAGATGGATACGATCCCTGGATAGCATGCCTGCAGAATGCTTCAGCACAGAAAGATGGATTTGTAACTGTTAGAGGCCTGACACAAACAAGTTGGTAGGATGGAAAGAAAGCAATCTATGACGGGCATCAGGGCAGAAAGGAGAATAGCAGTGTACTAGGCTCAAAGCTGGGAGACCCAACTGTGACTTAGCCATAGAGGTTGTGAAAGAAGAAATGGGACTCAGTGTCAGAAAGGTCAGAGAGTCTGTTTGATGAAAGATTTAAGAAGCCTATTGAAAGAAAGAAAAGTTGGCTCTCACTCAGTTGGAGAACTGTTTCCCTGGTAGAATTTAAAGAAGAGAAATGCTTTGAGTGAACTTATATTTCAACACTGCTTTATTGAAGGGCAAGATAAGTATGGCCCAAGAGGTACTTTATGGCTTTCAGGGAGCACAGACACTTTTCCTTCTGGCCTCTTCCTTTATTAAAAAGAAAAATAACTAAATTTATGGCATAGATATAATAGAAATATGTTAATGGTAAATATGAAACATTTTGCTAAACACTACAGGTGATATGTTTTCCTGATAATTATAGAAATTGGATTATTTCCCTGAGATCTTAAAAACATCATGGATCCTCATTACTGAACATGCTGCTTTTGATAGATAAGGTGGTGCTGTCTTTGCTGCTGATGAACTCCATAACGCAAGAGCCACTGAAGTTGGAAAGTAGTTAGGAGCCAGTCAAGGGACAGTGATAAATGGAGCATAGGGAAGGTATTTTTTTTGCTTTCTTTTTTTTCTTTAAATTAGAAACAATCTTATTTTATATATCAATCCCACTTTCCTCTCCCTCCCATCCTCCCATGCCCCCACCACCCCCCCCATTCCATTCCTCTTCTGCTCCATAGAAGGGGTGAGGCCTTCCATAGGGGATCATCAAAGTCTGTCACATCATTTGGGGCAGGGCCTAGGCCCTCCCCCGTGTCTAGGCTGAGAGAGTATCCCTCTTTGGGGAATGGGCTCCCAAAGTCCATTTGTACACTAGGGATAAATACTGTTCATCTACCAGAGGCCCCATACACTGACCAGGCCTCCTAACTGACACCCACATTCAAGGGGTCTGGTTCCATCTTATGCTGTTTTCTAAGCTATCAAATTGGGAAAGGTATTTTTAAAACTGATAATGAAGAAAATTTATCAGGGAAAGGAGATTAGTTGAAAAAGAAAGTGAGAATCATAGACACCACTTAATTTGCCCCAGTCAACCCTATCATGTTTGTTGATCAGATGAGATTTGTCAACCCCAGCATCATTCACCCCTCTATCTTGCACACAAATATCTACTATCTAATGCTAATTTGGTCTTGACTTGTCTTTTTCATGTGGCCATCTCTTCTGACCTATAAAGAGGATGGGCATTAGTGGATTACTTTTATTTATTATGTTCCTTGAGTTCCTTAAATATTCTGGATATTAAGTCCAGATATACGAGAAAGAATTTCTCCTTTTCTGTAGATTACTGGTTGCTTCTCCCTTCTCTGGATTTCTTTTCAGAGACTTTCTAACTTAATTTGCCCTTATTGGCCAGTTCTTGCTTTTGCTTTCTGTACTATTTGACACACTTGGCTCTTATCTCACCATATCAAGGATGCTTCCACCTCAGACTTTTTTGCATTTGTTCAAAATCTCCAAGCTCAGATACCTGCAAATCTAAGGATGCCGACTTCACTTTTAAAAACCACATTTTAATTCTTAAGAACAATTCTCTGAGTACCCAGCTAAGATGATAGCCCTATTTTATCTCATCATACCTCTTGTTCTCCATCTATTTTTATTGCTGGGTGAGGGGAAACAGGTATTAGATCACCTCTTTTCTTTTTTGATATATACATTTTCTTTAATCAAAATGTAATAAAATTACATATTAATTTTAATAATATTGGAAAGCCAAAACATGCATTGGAAAAATCAATATATATATTTGTACACACACTGGGTGAAGTCAAGCATCAGAAGAAACAACTTTAACAGTAAAATCAACACATATGATAACTTAAGGATTTAAGAAAATAACTAGTTAAGGCAAATAAATATATTCCAGTAGTAGACACAAGATTTAAAATAAGTAAGTTATTCTCTCAAAAAACTAGAAACAGGGCAACAAGAAGCTCTAGAGGAAAAGAAAGGTAGAATACAATAGAGGTGATTGTAGATCACCTCTTTTCAGTAATACAACTTCAAAATATAGAAAAAAATGACTAAGCACAAAATTGGTGTCAAATGGATGCTCATTAATTGGCATACCACCTGTTATCCCATTCTCATTTTGTGTCTCATACCAAAGACATTGGCTCAATCATGAACTCTCTGTCATCACTAACTATATCTGAAAATTTATTCATTTTTATAGATTCTGAATGATAACTTATAAACTAATATGGGAAACAATATTATATTTTAAATAGTCTCTTTAAACTATTTATTTTATGTGGGCAGAAAGGATTCTAAGAATAATCAAGTCATGAATGTCTGTGATAACAGTAAAGGGCTGAATAAACTCTATGGCAAAACAACCATTTCTTTTATTTTTATTTTTATTTTTACTTTTTTGGGTTTTTTTTTTTGAGACAGGGTTTCTCTGTGTAGCTTTGGAGCCTTCCTGGCACACACTCTATAGACCAGTCTGGCCTCAAACTCACAGAGATCAGACTGCCTCTACCTCCTGAGTGCTGGGATTAAAGGAGCGCCACCAATACCTGGCTTCACTGGGTTTTCTTAAACCTTGTTCAGAAAACCTTTCTAAATGAATCTCAGTCACTCATGTCTCTCTGGTTCTGTTTTCCTTCTCTTCCACATGATGTCTGTTAGTAATGGAACATCCACAATCAACTCACAGAAAGAACAAGAGCTGGAGAGCATACACCTTGAAGACACCACAAAAATAATATGCAGAGACAGTACACATTTACAGCTACTTAGACTTGCTGACAGGGTCACCAGGTCAGAGAATGTGATGGAGCTCACACATCTCCTATTTGTTCTACACACACTTAACCCCATCTTCCCCTATGTACACATTTTCATTATTCTTTCATTGAGTTGCATTAAATCTAGGGAGAATGTCATGGGTTGCTCAGAAGTGAAAGTGGCCTGTGACTTGATAATGGTACCTAAAATGAATAAGTGTAATAGGACTGAATAATTAAGTCATTGGTAAGGGAAATGAATGGGATTAGTCCAATTGAGATTTGTAAAAGAGGTACAAGAAGGGCAAAGTGACAAATGCAAAAAAAAAAAAAAGTTTTCAAAATAGTCATATGTAGGGAATGACCCTGATTACAGGTACCTGTGATCACGCCCAAGCCAGCATGGGAGTAAATATCTACTTCAGAAATTAGAAAATAAAAACTATCAAATAGAAAAACAAAGATCATCAAAAACATACACAAACTATTATAGTCAACAACTGAATACAGCCAACCAATGGTAATATCTACATCCACATAAAGCTGTGTTATAATATTAATAGATGACAAAATAACTTTTATAGAAAATCACAATTTTAGGAAATTCATGTCATTAGCATTGTTAAGCAAACCTTTAGCAATTTGGAACATGTATGTACCTAACAATGTATAGAAGTTTAAGTCTTTGAGTTTGAAATTGACTGTGATGATCTTTATCAGAGTTATCTACATAGTTCCTTCTTTGAATTCAATAGCTGATCAGAATTGTTGCACATAGGGTCTACAGCTGCACAACTTTGCATGGCTCTTTGGTGGTTCTGAAGCCCATGTATGTAGGAATCTGCTGTGTTCCAGCGAGCTCTCCTTTGCAGGCTTTCTGAAGAGACTGGAGAAAGAGAGACACAGAATAGCAAGGGGCAGTATCCAATTCACTATTGGCACTATTACATGGCTGTCACCTTCCCATAGCCAAAGTGCTTTCATAGCAGAGCTATGCAGATTTTGAAATTGAAAATATTTACAGAATAGTTTTATGGTAAGAATGAAGTCTGCTCTTGCTGTGAAGATTCGGGTGACTTTATCCCAATATAAAACAATAAAAACAAAAGTGGCAATAAAATACCAACTTTAAGCTTTTAAAACTTTCGAGGAAACTTACCCTTTAACAGAACATCCAGATTTTCTGGTCAGTTCAGTATGAACTACTGACAGAGGACGATTTTATTCAACTTGCCATTTCAGATGACAAATCTTTCCCTCTTCCTTGTTGACGTTCCCTTTATTTCCCCCCTTGTACTATATCTTCCAAAGTTAGATAACAGTCTTCTTAATCAAATGAGTACTTTCCTGGTTTATTGTTATATTTATTTATTTGTTTTCTTTGTGTGTGCCCATGTGCATATGAGGGTATATACCAAGGTATGGGTGCAGACATCAGAGGATGAGTTACAGAATTGTTTTCTTCTGACATAATACAGGTCGTGGGGAGGCTTATCAGTGACATTGATATCCAGTTCCTGACTCCTCTCATATAAAGCCATTGCTGTTGATTTGCCAGTTAAATTCCCTCAGTCTCCTCAACTTGAATCTCTCACTCAAAAGTTCTCAGTTGAGTATGGCAACATATTCTGACTGGTCTGCTCATCTCTATTATCCCAACCAGACCACCTTTGCAAGCCTGACTTGGTATTTTGGAGTCATGACTTGATTCATTTCAGCTCTCTCATCAAAGTGATTGTTTTTTTTCTGTGTGTCATTAGAGAGTTTATGTGCAATGTAAAGTGAGTGAAAATAGGTACTATAACATTCACAGAATCATTTTGTAAATCCTTATATTGTGTTTAAAAACATCATTTTAAAGATATACAGGGCTCAATGGTAAACTCAGGTAGTAATGTGTTCACGAGATAATGGCTGGGAACTGCCTCTCTGAGACAGAATCTAATGAGGATGATTGACACAGAACCATTGAATATAGGTAGAAAGGCAACAGATGCAAATACTTTATTATATGATCTAAATCCACTAGAAACAGCAACTTTATCCTATATATCTACATGTTTTATGTGAACTGCTTGAGATTACTTCCCCCTACCTGAAAATGTGCAGTTGAGTCATATTTGTTCTTAGGTTTACCTCTGTCTGTGACATTTCCCCTCCCTTTCTCCCATTTGAGACCCCACTCATCTTTGAGGATGGATTCAAAGTTCTTCCTTTATCCGCTGAGTCGGAATTGACTGCACCATTTTCTGCACTCATGCAGCATGTCAAACACCAATTTGTATAGAGACTTACTTATCAGTCACTCCCACCAGTGGCACCCTGCGGGAGGGCAGGCACTGAGGTGCCAGCACAGCAACCCACGAAGAGCACAAATTTAAATCGTCTTTCTTGAATGGATGAAAAACCTAATTTCAAATTATTTTTCTTACCTTGCCGACAAAATAGCAGGTGGTGATTGTATTTCATCTTCATTTTTAACCCACCACTCCAGAGACTTACACATGAGGAAAAGTTAGCTCTTCTCCCAATACAAATTAATGTGAAGATCCGAGGTCTCAAAAGCACGTTCTCTCTCAATTATCCATTAATCAAAATTACAAGTGATAGCTATTTCTGAGTTTGGAGTAATTATATGTGTAACACTTCTTAATGAATTTAAATAGAATATAAATTTCTCTCTTAATAGATCATATTGGTGAATTAACTACGTTTTGTTTCTCTGTAATACTTTGGTCACTGAGGCTCAAAATTTCAGCATCTTCAGTGGCAATTCAATAGTCTATTATTTTCCAAGAATCCCAGGAGCTTAGTCACTCAAACTCCTGTAGTAAAAATCAATGGGAAGGAACTGAAAATTGTGAGGAGGAACTATAATAGAAAAATTCTTATGATGTTGCAAAATGATGAGAAAGCTAAGCCTGCTGCTTAATTTATATTTTATTAAGGGAAATAGTACAATTAGAAACTCCATTAGTGTACTGAATTCATTCCCTCTTACACCTTCCATGACCACAGCCATTTCTACGTTAAGTGGTTCCACCCACAGCCTATCATAAGAAAACTGCTGAGCACGTTGGCAACCCATGAACAGGCAGCTGATAAAGACAGGAACCCTAAACTCTATTTTGGAGCAAAATCCTGAAAACAAATAGGAACAATAGTTACATATGTTTAACCATTCAAGCCTTTAAAGTATCTGAATGTTAGCATTAAGACACTGAAAATTTCTGACAAACCAAAATCCTTGAGGTACATTAATGGCAAGCTAGAAGTCTACACTGGTAGATTTGCTGCTGTGAGATTGCCATTGCTGTCTTAACCTACTAATGACACCCAGTCCTAATGCAAAAGGATTTTAAAAGATTATCTTGAGGGAAAAGCATTGCTTTTTTGGGTTTAGAGTTATATGAGTTATATTAGATGCATAAACAACATCAAATTCGAGTTACAAAATATTCCCATCAAGCTTGGGTAGTTTCTTACTTAATTACTAGTTTGGTTTCTTTTTTACAGGGATCTTCTGTATTTTCAAACTTTTTAATCAGATAGGACAAAGAAGTTAAATCAAAAATGGACACATGCCACAGTCCCATGTATCTACATTTAATCTACCACACATCGTATTTATCTATAGTTTCTCACTCATCTTTGATTTTGGGAGTCAAATCTCTTTGAGCTTTGGAATGATGCAAGTAAATAGAATGAACCCTTCCCCAGGAAATATTAAAGTACAATGGTAATATTATGTTTAGGTATGGGTTTACATATATGGTTATATAGCAATATTAGTATATGCATGTTTATTGAGATCCACAATTACTGCTTACAATTTTCTATATAAGTTATACACAAATAAAAACATTAATACTTTCTGGGAAAGCAATACTTGCAGAAAATTCTTTAATGGCCTTGAGTAAAATTATAAATTCTTATAATAAACTGGGTGCTCTGTGGCCCTCTACTGTTTCCTCCTTGTCCACTCATTTCTTGATATACTAGCCTCCTTGTTACTTCAAGAATACCCAGTGAGTGTTTTAACCTCAGGCTTTTTTTGTAATATCTGCTATATTGTTTGAAACACATTTATCTGTGTTTTGATGACTGCCATTCCGAATTTTTTTCACAAGTACTATCAATGAGTCTTATCCTGATCACTCAGGTCTTTATACAAAAAGCTCTCTTTGCCTCACTACTAAACTGAAAGAAACCATAGGTCTAGCTATGCTGTACCGTTTTTAATATAATTTTGTCTTTTGTCATCACCCATTGGGGACATTTGAATAATCAGTTACTTTTACAAAGAAGAAATCAAGACAAAGCAATAAATGTATAATTTGGAGAACAGGGTTTATTTATTTATCATGATGTCTCATAATATAGCATGATATATCTTTATATTAGAACTAGCCATTCTTTGGCTTCAAACTTTTCAGTGCTAGGATTATAGCTCTGAATAACTTCACTAAGTGTATAAGGGTATTTCAAACCTTGGCTTCATGAGACTATTGAGTATGTGCATGGAAGTAAAAAAAAAAAGACAAAGAGCTGTACAACAATGCTAAACAACTTCCAGAAGCTAGGGGAATAATGAAACATGAATATTAAATGAGGAATGAGGGAGACATATCTGTGATAATAAAGAAAAAAGAACCAGGGAACCAACAGAACAAAACATAGGGATGAGAGTGCTATTATGCTGAATATGGCTTAAAGTTAGTGAGACCATATAATTTGTTGGTCAAACACTTTTGAAAGCGAAAACAGTCCCCAAGCTAGGTGATAGTTTTAAAATAGAATCCTTGGGAAATCATGATCTATATAAAAAAATGTAAGTTGAGGATGGGTAATCCACTAAGTTTAGCAAGGTAGAGAATATCAAGACTGTGTAGTTAAATGCACTTTGAATAGTTGAGGGAGTTTAGTGTACAATGCATTACTCTTCACTAAATACACAGTTATTTGCAGACTAAAAATGACTTTATTTTAAAATAAGATCTTTGTACATGTATTTAAGGTTCATGATTATGTAGGGTTGGAGAAGGCTTAATTACTTTTTTAGAGAAAGTTATGGCTGTGTAGTCAAGACTATCTTGAAACACACTTTATAGCACAAGCAGGACTCCAACTTAAGAATCTCTTTCCTTGGTCTCCTGTATACTGAGAATAGAACTGTGTGCACCACCTGGGTTGACTGTAACATGGCTTTTTGTACAACTGGAATGATATTTTACAAAGAGAAAACAGAGAGAAGAAAGTATAAAGAGGAAGATAAGGTTTAGAGTTGCGTTGCCAAAAGCCATACTAAGCTCACAGTCATCAGATGCTAGATGACACAAGAAAAAATTTCCGCTGGTAACTTCAGAGAAAGGATAACTGTGCAG
This sequence comes from Cricetulus griseus, assembly GCF_003668045.3. Taxonomy (NCBI): domain Eukaryota; kingdom Metazoa; phylum Chordata; class Mammalia; order Rodentia; family Cricetidae; genus Cricetulus; species Cricetulus griseus. The sequence continues at coordinate 105,331,845 of NC_048600.1, forward strand.
ATAAGTTTATTTCAGATTCCTGGACTTAAGACTTCTGTTGTTTGACGTTGCCCAATGTTTTGGTAATTGATAATGGTTTCCATGAAAAACCAATAGATGTTGGAAAATAGACATAAAAAATAAGAAAGGACAATTTAGAGTTCTCTAAATTGATAACATTCTAATTATATTACAAACTTGAATATGTTTAATTTTTTTCTAATTTTTAACATGTCTCCTAATAATGTCTGTTTTAAAATGTTTCTGTGAAAACAAACTGCTAGGTAAAATGAAATTAAGAAAAACATTTAGGTAACACAAAGTCTATCTTATTTATCTGGGGCAAATATGCACCATCTGCAAATATTTTCACTAATTATTATTGTCTTGACAATTGTTTTCTCAACATAGAATAAGAGTAATGGTTTAGAAACTGGAAAGTCTATGGTCATGGCTAACAGCCATGAGAAGACCAATGACACATGCAACTTTTGTAAGAAATTTTTGAGAAAATTTAATTCTTATCTGATGGATGAAAATCCATTTGTTAGAATATTGTCTTCTTTCCTTCCTTCCTCCCATCCTTCTTTCTTTTGCAGTAGGCCTTCTGTTTTAGACAATTTCCATAAAACTCTAAGAATAAATACATAAAATTGCATTGCAGATGACTTTGCATTTTGGAAAGGATGTCTAATTGATGCAGAGTCAGTGATCATAAATATAAACCAGTGGCTATTTGTCCTCAGCTGAGGCATTCTTAGATTCCTTCTACAATTTCTTTGAGCCACACTTACAACTTCTGAGTAAGATTTTTTGTACGGACCTATGATGCAATCCTCCTTTATGATATGGTCCCTTGGCTCTGAGAATCACTTTATTCACTTGGGAGTTCCCGGCCTTCTAGTCTACATATGCAGACCAATGAATGCTCAGTGTTTATGTTCTAGAGACCCCTTGAGAATACTTGAGACGTGTACTCTCAAACATCATGCTGCTGGATGGGTGGGGGTGATGAATGACTTTAAGTCCAGCACTCTGGAGGCAGAAGCATGCTAATCTCAGTGATTTCCAGGCCAACCTGACCTATAGAGCAAGTGCCAGGATAGGCTCCAAAACTACAAAGAGAAACCCTGTCTCGAAAAACCAAAAAAGAAAAGAAAAACAATAAAACCTCATGCTGATTTGGTCACTTTCTCCTTCACCTATTTCATCACTTCCTTTTTTGATTTATAATAGAAACAGTTCCATGGTAGGCCTATTCATATGATTCTTCATGTCACGGTCTGAATCTCGGTACTTCAAGTTTAGGCAAACTACAGTTGCCTACAATACAGAAAATAACTCCTGAATGAGTTTTCAATTTCTAATGTGCAGTATGGAATTGACATTTTAAAAATAAATAAACAGTTGTGACTCAATTACTCAATAGGTTAAACAGAGGAAAAGACTCATCAAAAAAAATCCTTCAATAAAACTTGAAATTTAGAGGTGCATAAGAGTATTATGTATAAATCATGTTTGAGGATAACTTTTTTGTGGCAATTTCAGATCCAAAAGTTTGGTTTTCGAAGAAAGAAATGGAATATAATTATTATATGTTTATTTTTGCTATATTATCTATATTTATATTTTAGCTAGTATTCATATAAATCATTTTATATTTTATCAATTAACTATGTAATAATTTAGTTATTACATAAGAAAATAAATTAATTTATGGTATGCTTATATAAATCATATATATATATATATATATATATCAATTTGGTAAAGTATATGAATTATATAAATACAACCAAATTAGTTTTGCTTTCTTGAGATTTATTTACTTTTATTTTATTCACTTGAGTGTTAACCTGCATGTATTTGTTTGCTCTAGATGCATATCTCACTCCCACAAAGGCTAGAAGAATGTATCAAATCCCCTGAAATTGTAGTTATACATGGTTGTGAGCCATCATGTGGGTAATTGGAATGAAACACAGGTCCTCTGCAAGAGCAATAAGTGCTCTTAACCACAGAGAAATCTCTGTAGTCTGTCAATCAAGCACAGTTTTGTTTTATTATTTTATTTTATTTTTACCATAACCCTCCTTCTAAATTGAAAACTAGATTTGTTTCTTACAATATATTCTAATTGGGGGAGTTTCTCTCCCCCAACTCCTCTGAGAGTCTCCTCATTTCCTGACCCACCCAAAGGCATACACTTTCTTGTTCTCTCCTTAGATAACAAACAGGTATCTAAAAGAAATAAATGAAAAAAAGAATAAAGCAAAATGAAATAAATTGTAAACAAACCTGAATAGGACAAAACACACAAAAATGGGAAAAACAAAATAGCCAAAAGATAAGCACAAGAAACACATTAACGCAGAGACACACACATTTGCAATACAGAAATCCCATAAAGACACACTGTTAGAAACCATAATAAGCAAGCAACAGGCCTTTTAAATCATGCAGCATGCATGCAGTGGGAAAAGGGGACAGTAATGATTATAAGGTATGTTTTGCCTTGAACTTTCACAGTAAAACTAGATTCGAATGGTGAACACAATTCAAATGGTTGATATGTAACCATTTTAACTTTAAAACATAAATTTAAGCTCAAACTATGAATGGATTATAGTTTTCACTTAATGGAGCTTTAATGATATCTATTACTTCTTACTCTAAGATATGCTAATTTAGGAGGAAAAATAATACAATGTTGTGGTGCTGGTTAATCAAAAGCTCTGGACTTCTATGAAAAACTGGAAAGGAACTCAAATTACTATTAGCTGCTATGCTTTTCCATTGTATTATAAATTAATGCACTGTGAAAGCAGAGTGAATATTTTAGATATTAGAAACATTTTATATTTAGTAAAAATATGAATTAAACTGGAAGACATTTTTTTTAATTTACAATACGTTATTAAATTAATGTCTAGTACACCCCTTAAAATGTTCTGCCAGTCTATCTGGTCCTGGCATCTGACATATGCTTCTGTACACTACCCATCACCTACCACTGGAGGATGGGTACAAACTTGACTCTAGCAAACTGTAATAGCATTTGGAAAAATCACTTGGGACGACCAGCTTTTTCCTAGCATGAAAGTTTGAATGACATAAACAGAAGTGCATTGTGTAGGGGCAAAGGGGTACCTTGATAGGAATACCTCAGCCATGTGTAGAAAATTGTTCTTTTGTTGCTTTGTAGAATTCTTTCGTGGGAGACTCACAGTCCCTCATTATGGTTGGCTGAAGACAGAATGCCAGGGCTGAATGGGAACTCAAAATTCCATTTCGCCAGACCCCTTTCCTTTAGGTCATAAAGATTGTGAGAGATCACAGCCCATATTCTTTATGAGCTACAAAAAGTCAAGTGAACAGAAGGAAAAAAATCATCTTTGTGATGTCAGTGTGAAATGAATTGCCATGTGAGTGAAGACAATTTGAAAGGAAGGAAAACACTTTGCGTAATGGGAATTTGACTCTGATAGGTATATTACAGAATGATCAAGCATTTTCTCAATAAAGCAAATGCTAAGAACTAAAGAAAAATGTGCTGCAATGTCTACTAAAACATTCTCATCTGTTTTTGACCCCTAACTGAGCACAAGAGCAACAGACACATAATGAGACTATCAGAGTTGAAATCTATAAACCTGTCATTTGCATATTGTGTAATAATCAGGTTGTATGGGGTATGTGAACACTTTGTCATATAAGAATTATGATCAAGTTGAAATTGATCCTATAGTTTGTGTCAACTTCCTGACAGGAAAGTGGAAAGACACTCTTGGCTCACAAATTAGAAGAGACCACAGGTCAGTCTCAGGTATTGCTCCTTGGGAGACATTTACCTTGTTCTTTTGAGACTGTGGAATCTGGGACTCACTAATTAGGCCAGAGTGAGTGGTGAATGAATCCCAGGGTGACTCCTGTCTCAGGCTCTCCAGAACTGGGATTATAGACATGTGCCACCAAGCCTGCCTCTGGATTCTGGGGTTAAATCCACACCTCCTTGTTTATATAACAAGCACTTTACTGACTGAGGCATCTATACAAGTCCATGAGAGGCATTTTTTGTTATTGCTATTGGTATAATTTGCATCTTTGTCTTTTTTTTTCAGAGAAATAATCACACAAATTAAAATGACTTAACTACCAATAAATTTTTCTTCCTGAGGTAATAAATAGTGAAAAACTCTGCCAGGATATGCAATACTCATTCAGCATTCACACTGGGATATGTCAGACCTGTGGACCCAGTCTAACTATTCTCCAGCAACTTGTCATCTGACTTTTACCCAATTAGGTAGACAGTACTATTTTGTCCAGTCTTACAAATATAGCTGAGATACACAGGTGATACACAAGGTCCCAAGCCAGACAATACAAAAATACTTAAACACAGTCTTTTGAATTGAATGCCTCTTGACTTCACTTGGAAAAGTCATAGGAAATCTATTTATTAGATCCTTTATCAACAAAGAAATTAGGCAAATCTTGATTTTTAAGAAATGAAGCATAAAGTCTGTCACAGAAATATAAAAAAACAAATATAGAGAGCTTTTCACAATACTTATGTGATATACACTCAGAATGTATTTGCAGGAGCTAGAGCCACTTGAAATATTCAATTTATACATGGGTTTGTTTTGGGCAATGGGATATGATTTATTCCCTTCTTTTTAAATTATAACAGTAGATACAGAGCAAAATAAAATGAAACTGGAAAAGAAAGATTCTCCCTAGGATCAAAGATATGCATTGTGCTTCTAGAAAGTATCCTGCCTATTTTGCTTCCAGAAATATTAATGATTCTCAAGTGGCTATTGATATCCAGGGTATTCTGCAGAACCACTGATTCAGTAATAATGTATGCTATTATAAAGCAAAACTGAGTAGAAAAGAACACTTTAGACTTTCATAAACTCACTTCTGGCCTTTGTTTTACAAGTTTAAGAAAGTGTGTATGTGTGTGTGTGTGTGTGTGTGTGTGTGTGTTTCCCTATTCCTTGGGAAATAAGAACAAATAATCTACTCACTCTACATAGGTAATCAACAACAGACAAAGTAAGGATGCCATCAAAATCCAACTTAGAGAACCAATGTGTTTTGTTATTGGAATTACAAGATTATAGGTAAGGGATCAGTTACAGAAGCAGAAATAATCCAAGACAGATGCATCACCAAAAGTCCACTCTGGCAACATCTCATGAAAGCTGGATACCTGGACCTCACTGTACAACTTGTAGTCAGTTTAATAGATTACTATTTTTCTACTGTTGGTCTGAGCCTCTTCAGGCAGCATTGCTCATCCTCCACTCCCTTTTCCATGTCTCTAGTTCTAAACAGCTCTACTTCTCTGAGAGTGTCTCTCAGTATTCATTCTAGTTTATAGAAGCTTGAGAGGGGTGGGGCCTATTGATTCTGGTCAGTGCCAGAAATTTCCTGAGTAGTTACTTCCTGAGTCTTAATGAGCTTTTCTATAGGATAGTATGCTCCACTTCCCTTAAGAACATCCTGCATTCCACTGAGCCCTCCAAAACAGAAAGTTTGATCTCAGCAGAAATTGTTACATAAAAGTGTGTCACTGGAGCTGTGGATTGTAGCCTAGCTATCCTTGCTTTATACATAACATACATTTATGAGTGAGTACATACTATGTTTATCTTTCTGAGTTAGAAGAATTCCAAACAACTTAACCATGGTGCTGCAAATGATTTTTTAATTAGTTATTTGTCAAAATGAGTATAAAACTGTAATTTGAACACTCTAATAAATTGTAAATATCCAACCACTATAGTATAATAGAGAAAAGAGATACTGAATAATATAATATCTCCCAAAAAATGGTTCCTTGAATTTCAGAGATCTACAACTTGTTAAATAAATAAGTACAGAAATGAAATAAACCAAAAGCATCCACTATTTGTGTCATCATGCTTTGATATTTGTGTGACAATGCTTTGACATCAAAATTTGTTGTCATTCTCTTTAAAATTAATTGCACTTTATAACTTTATAGCACTATACTTCACTGGAATTATTTTTAAACAATTGAAATAAAAATAAAAGAAGACCAGCAAATGCAAATGAAACTACAGAACAGTTTCTAACGTTGTGAGACAAACCATGATCCAGGCAACCTTTATAAAGGAAAAGATTTAAATGAGGCTGGCTAACAGTGTCAGACATTTAATGAATTATCATCACTGTGGGAAGCATGGTTGTGTGGAGGCAGACATGGTACTGAAGAAGGAACTGAGCCATCTACATCTGGATTGGCAGACAGCAGGAAGAGAAAATGTCACACTGGGTCTGGCTTGAGCTTCTGAAACCTCAAAGCCTACCCCTAATAACACACTTCCTTCAATAATACCACATCTACTCCAACAAGGCCACACCTCCTAATAGTGCTACTCCCAATGGGGGCCACTTTCTTTCAAGTCAGCCCAGGGTCCAAGCTGTGTGACAAAATGGTAACAGGAACTTTTAACTCTCCTTTAGAAGAGAAAGAGGAATGACAGTGAGATAGCAGAACAGCTCTGAGAGGAAGCACAATAAATCCATCTTGTCTCCTAACTGGAAATCTGTACTGGAATGTGTAAACATAGAAACAGTTCAGACTCTTCAAACCACCATCCCCCCCCCAAATTCTTAATGAATTGATTACTTTCATGCAGGAGAATAGGTGAAGCACCCCAGTGGACTATCTCTACTAAGATTTGTGTCGTCCCAGTTTTGGTAATTTATGTTTATTTCAGCTTTTTGTTTGTTTGCTTGTCTGGGCCTTTGGTTTTATTTTGTGAGACAGGGTCTATCTGTGTATCCTTGGCTGTCCTGGAACTCACTTTAGACCAGGCTGACCTCAGACCTACCAAGATCCAGTTTTCTTTGCCTCTCCAGTACTGGGATTAAAGGCATGTGACACCACACTCCCCAGCCTTACTTAGTCTTTCCAATCAATGATCTCAAGAGGAACTCAGCAGGATGACATACAGCAGTGACCACTCAGTCTTCTGCTGTCATTTGTTCCCCAGACTTTTGAAAGCTTTAGCAGCATTTTCAATATTTTCAGAGCTTTCACCTGTTCTTGTCAGCAGCATATGTTTCAATACCACCAGAAACCAGTGCTTTGCTTCATCCCCAATGCCACTACACATAGACCACAATGAACAAGATCTCTGCCTCTTTTCAGTAAGGGTGGGTGTCAAATGTCTTGTGGAGTAAGTGGCCATTGTGACAACATGGCTTCTCCTTGGGCAGGTTTAATTGTGATGTTTAACAGACATCCTTGAAGTTTAAGATGATACTTTTAAAATAAAATTTTATCCCAATGAAATAAAAAAAGAAAAAAAAGAGGCAGGAGTCATATATCTGGATGAAGAAAGGAATAAAAGGAGGAGGAGACAGGAACTGAGAGCTTTTGCCTCTGAGGATTCATGGAAACAGGACAGTCATTTGAGTTGGTAGAGGAAAGATCTAATGGGTTGGCAGCTTTGCTTCTCTGATCTTCAGCTTGAAGCTTAAACTCCAATATCACTCTCAAAGTTTCTTATTTATTATTTACATCACATTTTTTGAAAGCTTTAACACCATTTGCCATATTTTCAGAGAGTATGCCTGTTGCTATCAGCAGCATATATTTCAATACTACCAGTAACCAGTGCTTTGCTTTATCCCCAAAGCTAGTAACATGGACCATAATGAACAAGATCCCTGTCTCTCTTCTCCAATTAAGTGGGACCACATCTTCTACATCTAAATCCCTACAATTCTATGAAGAAAAACCTACTTTCTTTGCTCGGATTTTCTTGCAGTGTTGTAAACAAAAAGTCTTCAGGATTAAAAATTTGAACTTGAGAATAGAGAAAGCTACCCATTGTGTTTAGTGTTTCTGAGCTATTTTTAGGGAAAGGATTTGGAGTTCACCAAAAGTTGTCCTATGATGATCCATTTTGTTTTATGGGCAGCAGTTTTTCTAGCAGACAGAGCAGGAAACTTGAAGTAGGATCTGGTCTTTAACCTCAACTTTATACTCAAATTATAGTACTTACCAGACAACTCATTTTGGATATTTTATTTTAACCCTGAAACATAGGGTTTTTTTGTTTTGTTTTAAGTTTTACAAAACTTATTTCCCAAATTTGCAATGAGGATACCTGACATGACATCAACAACAATTTGTTTTTTACTCATTTAATTTAAGCACAATTAAAACTCAAAGTATCAGCTAATCTTTTTACTTATGTAATTATAAATATTTGTTAACTGAAACATAACTTAATGAGTAATACCTATTTATGAGATAGATGTGTGTACATCATGTACATATACAATATACTGTATCTTTGCTTTCTAAGAACACAAACAAATATTACTTCAGCATTGGGTGAGCTGAAAGAAAGAGCAATTTGTTACTGGAGACATGTTTGTCCACTGATGACAGAGAGACATTCTGTATGATACATAGGGAAGGTAAATTTAGAGAGTAAAGAGACAGCCTTTCTAGAAAACCATACAGCCAGGAGCACAGACCTTGTTACCTCTGGGTGACTCACTGAAAGCCTCAGAAGAGACAACCAGTGCTTCCTCAGGAAATACCAGGTTCTTTCAGCAGAATTCATCTAGGGATGCTCAAAACTAAAGTGTATAGACATTGCAGGAAAACCTGTGTGTTTACAGGTGGTTGACAGGGCAGGAATGGGAGCTTTCACCCCTTGGTTGTGCTTGGTCAAGTCTATCTGGTGAAGCAAAGCAGCATTTGTGGGGCTGTTCTCTAGTGCGAAATAACTGGCTAAGAAATATTAACTCTGTTTAGACAAAGGCCAGTGCATCCATCCAAACATCAGTAAGCAAGTATATATCAGTGCCAATTATTTCTTGGTTAAACATGACTACCTGGTATTAAATAACAGTATGAGCCTTTTCCATTCCTAGTTATAACATTTTTAGTAAAATTCATGATACACTTTACTAAATGTCTATGTTTTGTTGTCATAAGCTACCATGATAATCAGTTTTCCTCATAGTAAACAAAACTGCTAATCAATGATTAGCTGCCTACATAAAAAAATAGTATCCTTCAAAATTACTTCTGTGTACATGAACATGCAGACCCTGGGGCAAGTATTACATTGTCTCCATCATTGAAAGATGCTCATGAAAAAAAAAAAGCACAGAAAGGTGAGATACATCTCTGGTTTATTGTTTCTAGTTATTTAATATCTGTCTACTGTTTTCCAAGTTCATGCAACTGAATTATTTTAGAGTACATAAAGTATAAATTTGGAGATAGGAAATCTATTTTAGGTTCCTGTAAATAACTGCCGTCGGTGATGCCACTTCTCATTTAAGTGTTATGATAACTCAGATGAAAACAATTCCCATGCAGTTGATCAGATCGCAGCTCCTTCAGAGAATATTTTCACAATTTAAGTTCAACGATAAAACTTAAAGACAAGGATGAACTTAGAAAGTAACCTTGTTTGTGACAGCCACAAGCAACTGTTGTTTTGCACACTTTGTCCCTCAACTTTCTACTGGTTAATTTGGATACAAGATTTTTAAGTTTTTTTAAATGCTATTTTTGTTTTGAGTAAGGGATTCATAGACACACACACACACACACACACACACACACACAGAGAGAGAGAGAGAGAGAGAGAGAGAGAGAGAGAGAGAGAGAGAGAGAGAGGCAGAGAGAGAGTGTGTGCAAACAAGTCTCCTATAGCCAAGAACAGAAGAGTCTGTCCTCACACTAACTATACAATACCAAGTAACCCTGATCTTCCTAACTCTACTTCCCAAGTGCTAGGATTACAGACGTGCACCACCATACTTAGTTTGATGCATTGCTAGGGATCCAACATTTAGTGCATGATAGGCAGCCACTCTACCAGCTGAACTTTAACTACAGGTCCTTGGAAGGTGCTTAAATAAAGACAAGTAGGCTCAATAATTTTAAGCACTATTTTAAAGAATAGATCCCTGTAATTAGAGTTACAGAAAATTTTTTATTATTTTTTTAAATTACAAAAAAGATTGTTTTACATGTCAATCCCCGTTCACTCTCCCTCCCCTCCTTCCCTGCCCCTCCACTAACACCCTACCTATCCCATACCATTCCTACTCTCCAGGGAGAGTGAGTCCTTCCACGTGGGTCTTCAGAGTCTGTCATATCCTTTGAGATAGGGCCTAGGTCTTCCCCTGTGTGTCTGGGCTGAGGGAGTATCCCTCTATGTGAAATGGGCTCCAAAGTCCATCCCTATGCTAGGAATAAGTACTGATCTACTATAAGAGGCCCCATATAGTTCTGAGTGCTTCTCACTGGCACCCACATTTATTGGGTCTGGATCAGTGGAGAAGCTACCCTAAATGCCCTCCCCTGATAATGAGATTGACAACTAACTTATATACCATCCTAGAGCCTTCATCCAGCAGCTGGTTGAAGTAGAAGCAGATACCCACAGCTAAAAACTGAACTAAATTGGAATCCAGTTGCAGAGAGGGAGGAGTGATGAGCAAAGGGGTCAAGACCAGGCTGGTGAAACCCACAGAAACAGCTGACCTGAACAAGAGGAAGCTCTTGGCCCCCAGACTGATCACTGGGAAACCAGCATGGAACTTATCCAGACCCCATAAATTTTAAGCACTTTTATGTCAACAAGCTGACCTATAAATACAAAACTTGTGGAGTAGAATTCAGACTAAGTTTTAATGACTATTTCACATCACATTTCACTTGTTTGTTTGATTAGTGCATGTGGGATTTTGTCTGTGCACTACGTGCATTCCTAGCCCTAGTGCTCGTGGTGGTTTTACAGGGTAATTCCTGGGACTGCAGTTGCAGATGAGGTTGTGAGGAACCACGTAGATCCTGGGGATTGAATGAGGGTCCTCTGCAAGAAGAAATGCTGATAATCACCGAGCCAACGTTCCAGGCCACATGTCACAATTTTTAAAGGTGAATTGCTGTAAATATTTTAGCTTATATATTTTTTAAATTGTAGGAAAGCTCCAAGGATCATAAAATGAAAAATTTAATAAGAGTACTTATCATTGGGTTATCATATCTGTGTTCTACATATGAACACATGAATGTACACAGAGACAAATGGGTATGTGCTTTATGTACCAGTTAGTTTTAGCTTCACTAAATCATTTGGAAAAATAAGTTTTAGCATGAAGTGTCACTTTGGAATAATTTAGCATTCATATTCTGAAAATAAAGAAACCCTCGTGAAATACCACAATATTAAAATCCTCAAGGAAACTAATTCAATTATTGTTTATAATTTACAACAAATATTAAATATCCTTACTTGAATCCAAAGTGCTTTGTAAGATGCTTTTTATAGTTTGTGGTGTTATGTCCTATAACAATGGTTCAATCAAGAGTATTGATGAATGAGGAAGTTTCCCCTTTTTTGATTGCACAGTTTAAGATTCTCTCAAAAATCTTCAATAGCCCCATTCAAACAGAACATAGTCCCAGCGGATGGATATATATCTATGTCTATATCTATATCTATCTCTCTATATCTATATCTATATCTATATCTATATCTATATCTATATCTATATATGTGTATATATAGATATATATATAGAGAGAGTGTGTGCTGGGTTTGAAGGCATGTGCCACTATGCCCAGTTGCCCAGTTTATCTACCTTTTATCTCCCTTAAATTTAAAGAAACGTTCAATCCAATTTATACATTTTTCTATATGGTGTGTGTGTGTGTGTGTGTGTGTGTGTGTGTGTGTGTGTGTGCATGTCAAAGAGAGAGAAGGAAGGAAGAAGGGAAGCAGATAAGGAGAGAGGGAGGCAGACAGACAGACAGACAGAGACAAAGTGTATTCAGGCCTTTGCATGCCATGATGCACATGAGGGAGGTAGAGGAGCATCAAGTTTTGGTCCTTGTTATCCACATATTTGAGACAGGTTCTCCCTCTGTTGTTACTTGGTGAGTATACCAGTCTATGTGACCCATGAACTTCCAGAAATTTGCCTGTTTCCACCTCTTGTTCTGAGATCGGAGATGTTCTCTATCATCTATCACTTCACATGGGTTCCAGGGACCATAGTTAAAGTTCTCCTGGCACTTATGAGGCAAACACTTTACCCACTGAACCATCTCCCCAGCATTTGAGTTATATTTTAATCATAATTTTGGAGACTTGCAATATTTTGCTAATATTATAAGCCATCATTATTTTTATAAAATTGTCTTTCAAACAAGTAAAAAAGAGGGGGGGGGCAATGTTATATTATAGATAGGAAATTTTCTAAATTTACAAGTAAAAATGTAAACTTATATAACACCTTTTGTTTCAATTTAAGTGGAGGATGATTTTACTTGCAGAATAACAATATAAATCTATTTTTATAACAACAAAATTTACTTTTAGAATAATTTTTAATTCTTTTGCTAGAAAGAAAGGTTTTTTTTCTTTTTACTTAAAGTGACTCCTAGTGGTGGGGAGGAGTAATTACAGGAATGAAACTATTAATGTCCAAAAGAATAATGATAATGTATCATAAAGAGGCTTTGCTCTTGATCCTGATTGGCCATGTTATCCTTGTGTGAGGTGACAAGAAGTGCCACTGGTGGCTTTAAGAGGTTATCTGTTCCTATTAACTCATAGTTTCATTTCTCAGGCATCAATATTAGGCTAGCAAAGACTACAGGCAGGTCTAATCACCCGACCCACTTGGAAGAAGTGTTTTATGTCTACTGGTTTTTAACTATAGAGAGGCAAACTTTTTGTTGTTGTTGTTTCAGTTTTGGTTTATAGAGACAGAATTTCTCTGTGTAGATATGGCTGTCCTGGAACTCAGAGGTTCCCCCTGCCTCTGCCTCCAGAATGCTGATATTAAAGGCATGAACCACACAACCAGAAGAGAGCCAAATTTTCTAAATTGGCAAAGTTCAGATTTAAAATATTGAACTTTTGTTCCATATTGGAGAAAAGAATAATACTACTGTTCTCATTGGTGCAACCAAATATCTGACAAGGCCAGTATAAGGCAAGAGGGTCAAGTCTCACTCACAGTTTAAGAGGGTGTTGTCTATCATGGGTAGGAAGGAGTGAGAAAGACAGGGACTTTATGGTCTCAGCAGCGTTCCATTTGGATGCCTTGTCTCATAGTTTTACAGAATAGGAAGTAAAAATATAGACAGAAAGTAGATCTGGGCTATAAAAACTTAGTTCTTCCCACAGTGACATATTACCTCCAGTGAAGCTCTATCTCCTCAAGTGTCACAGTCTTCCATAACAATACCACCAAATGGAGAGCAAGTGTTCAAAGACAACAACCCTATGAGAGACATTTCACATTTAAATCACAGAAATGTGACATATTCAGTCCTGTATTCCTATTTTGAAAAGCAAAATATGTATCTGCTTCCAGGTTTGACTGTATGTTGTTCTCATTTCATGCTATTGCCATGATAAAGTATTCTGACCAAAAACATAGTGAAGGGAAGGGTTCAGTTGATTACAATTTCAAGTTATCATCCATCATTGCAAGGAAGATAAGGGAAGGAGCTGAGACACCTGGTCAACCATGTGCACAATCAAAAACAAAGGAAAAAATAAACATCTGCATTTGTTTGTTTACTTGTCATCTACCTCATCCTCTCTACTTGCATACACTCCAGGACCCAATACTAGGGAATAGCACTTCCCAAAATAGTCTGGGTCTTCCTAAATCAATTGGTAATCAATACAGTCTCCAACAGACACATGTAGAGGCCAATCTGATCTATGAAAACATTCAAGTGAGACTCCTGTTAAAACTAGCCATCACAGATATGTAAATTCTGGCACCCATGAGGAGTGGACAAATATATCTAACCTATCTATCTTCCATCTATTTTGGTTCATTTTGTTACATGCTTGGGCCTTCCTGTATTTGAAATTGGTCTGTGAAATGAAAGATCTCTAATTCTTTCAATTGTGATTTGCAAACGTTATGAGTAGAAGTTACTATTTAAGTCAGGTTAAAGGAGTACTATGATTTATTTAGTCTAAAGATTATGGATATGAGGTTATGATAAAAATATGTTTCATGCACATTAGGTATATCACTTTTTGATAGGAACTAGTGTCTAACATGTAGCACTTATCTTTGTAAATATCAGTATCACCATATTTTTATCATGGAGAAATCCCATTTGAGAGGAGACTAACTTGACTGGCATGGACACACCGGGTAGTATGAGTACAGTTAGCACCAGAATACAGAAATTGAGTTAATCATTGCTGTTATGATTTGGAAATGAACTGCCCATCACAGGCTCAGGTCTTTAGATGCTTAGTCAACAGATAGTGACTAGTTTGGGGTGGTTATAGAATCTTTGGCAGATGGAAGGTAGCTAGAGGAAGCAGTTACAAGAAATCAGTCCTTGAGGTTTGTAGCCCAAGCCTACCTCTCACCCTTTTTCCTCTTCATTGTATAAGGAGATACGAGCAATGAGCATTGCTCCCACTGCAGGAAGCACCCCACCCCCACCTCCATGCTTTACTCACCAGGAACTGTACCATCTCAGACCATGTATCCCAATAAAGATCTCTCCCTTGTGTGTCTTCTTATCAGGCAGTTGGTCACAGTGGCATAAAAGTAACTAACATGGTTGCTACATATTTTATACACGGGCTACATGGTGCTTTGGGAAGCTTCATTATTTTCTTTATAATTCTGTTTGCTCACTTTTAGATATGATTGTTACCATCCATCTAAAGGTTGTTTATGATGAATAAAAAATACAAAAAGTAGAATTGTAGGCATTTGTCTAAATTGTGAATTTGACAAATATTTATACCTATTTCTGAGTGAGGCAGTATATACATACCAAGCTGACTCTTAAAAGAGAACTGCTCTGAATCACAAAGCAACAATAATGAAAAATGCTTCGACCTCTACTACCATTAGAGCAAAGAATTATTGCTAGGCATTAGGAAGGTAGAATCAGGGGACCCACCTAGAATGGAATGGATAAACACATTCACTATTCAAGTGTCCATCTTGAAACAAGCAGTTATTTTAAATAAGCACCAGGTGGACAAACAGCATGTTTAAATCTGCCACTTATCCACAGACTTTATCAACTCAAAACTAGAAAGAGAAAAAGGGGAAAACACAGCCAGATTTAGCTAGCAGATGATAAGGCATAAATACCATGGCACCAGCTAGGGAAAACAAACAGCCCTGTGAATATCATGAAGCAAATGACTATTGCATTGCAGTTCCTTGTTTCCCGTATTCTGTTCTGTCCAGGCAAATACTTAAAGTGATAATTCATTATAAATTCTACTGCAAGGAAACAGGCAGAGGGATGTCTGCTGCTTTAGAAGGCTCCATGAATGTGAGATACAGGTGCTAACAGGAATATTTCCTTATGAAATATAAGGTACAATAATATATGATCAATAACTTTTAAAAATCTTTGTCTCATTCCTTGCTATACATCTCAGTCCTTCCCCCATCTCCAGCATCCAGTTCCCCATGTTCTCCTCTGCCTTCCCTTTCCCCATTCATCTTCCACCTTCCTTTCTTCCCCCCACTATGCTCCCAATTTTCCCAGATGATCTTGTCTGTTTCCATTTCCCGGGGGGATCCATGTATGTCTCTCTTAGATTTCTCCTTGTTACATAAATTCTCTGGGGTCATGGACTATGAGCTTTATGCTTTTGTTTCATGTCTATTACCCACTTATGAGTGAGTACATAGCATGTTTGTCTTTTTGGGTCTGGGTTACCTCAGTCAGGATTTTTTTTTTCTAGTTTCATCCATTTGCCTGCAAATTTCATGATGTCATGAAATTATTGCTGAGTAATACTCTATTGTCTAAATGTATCACATTTTCTTTATCCATTCTTTGGCTGAGGGGTGTCTCTGTTTCCAGATTCTAGCTACTATGAAGAATACTGCTGCTATGAACACAGTTGACCTAATTTCCTTGTGGTATGAGAGTAAATCTTTTGGGTATATGTCCAAGAGTGGTATTGCTTCGTCTTGAGAAAAAAGATATGTTGATTGAGGGAGTCATTATGAGGCTATTGAGAAACCTGGCAGTAAGGAAATTCCCAGGAATCCACAAAGGATGGCCCCAAATAAGACCTTAAGCATTGGTGGAGAGGATACCTGAACTGCCCTTCCCCTGTAATCAGATTAATGACTAACTGATTTATCATCATAGAATGTTCATCCAGCAACTGATGGAGTCAGATGCAGAAATCCACAGCTAAGTACTGGGCCAAGCTCCCAGAGTCCAGTTAACAAGAGGGAGGAGCGATAATATGAGCAAAGAGGTCAAGACTATTTGGGGGATACATACAGAGACACCTGACCTGAGCTAGTGGGATCTCACAGACTCCAGACTAATAGCTAGGGAACCTGCATGGGACTAAACTGTGACTTCTGAATATGGGTGACAGTTGTGTGGCTTGGGCAGTCTTCGAGCCACTGGAAGTGGGACCATAATTTATTCCTACTGCTTGAACTGGCCTTTTAGACAGAACCCCAGATGGACATCTTGTGTCACTAAATGAAGCTTGCAGTGATCGGAATGGATTACATGTAATTAAGGTGTTGGCCAGAGGGGTCCCATGGGATTGCATAAACAAACCCAGGCCATTGCCAGAGCTACTAGTGGCTCTCCACAAACTGACTATAAGGCATTGTTGCTTTTTAAAATACCTATATAAGTCATTGAACACATAAAGGTCAAGCTGGTGCATTCCTAGAGGCTTCAACCCTATAGACTAGTATTCACGGTACAGGAAGGTATTCTTCATGCCACCAAAGGAAAAAGTTAAACACCAACCCAAATACAAATCATTCTGTTTATAAGAGTGTTCTGCCTACAAGATATGCTGGTGCAACAGTGGCACAAATCTTATGGCAGTAACTAATCAATATCTGATTGGATTTAAGGTTGATTCCATGAGATGAAACTCATTCTGACATTGCTTGGGTGGCAAGAAACTGAGACTAGACAACCCAGGATTATGAGGGAAAACAAGATACTGTTATTCTGCCGACAGAATATAACAATAGAATGATTCCCAATTATATTTGGCTATACTTGTAGATCAGTGGCTTTCTCAGCCATCATCAGAGAAAATTCCTATGTAACAGATATGTGCAATTACAGAGACACACAGCCAGACAATAGGTAGAGAGTGAAAGGCCTTGCAACACTCATCCCTAAGAGATATGTCTCCATCAATCCCTCCCCTCAAGGCTCAGGGAACATTTCAGAAGACGTGGTAGAAAGAGTTTCATTTGCATATATATAAGGACTTCTGTGTGTTTCACTGAGATATGCATTTCTTGTGTTTTTGCCTTTGGCTCTTTTGTTTCTTATTTTTTGTCATATTCTGATTTAATTTTTATTTATTTTATTATTATTCCTCATATGCTTGGTTTTTTTCTAATGTTAAACATAAAGGCTATGGGCCTTTATGGGAGCTGAAGAGGAGAAATAAAGGAGTAGGGAGAGAGGAAATCATAAAAAGAACATATTTTATGAAAAAACTATTTCCAATAAAAGAAAGCAAGCAAAAAAACTAATAAAAAGTTCCAGCAACAGTGAGCTACAAACACTTAAACTCATACATTTTATCCTTACCTGTAATCCCAAATATGTTGTACAGAATGTGGAAAGTACCTGATACTTATTTGACTCAACATGTGGTTCAGGTACCAAGTCATACAATAGAAGAGACAGACATGTTAAAAAATAACTTTACTTTAGTTCTACAAATTATATTTAAGTAAGGTTTGCATAATAGCAGAGGGTAGGTTTCACAAACTCAATGGGTAAGAAGGACCTCAAAGAACAGAGGGGAAACACACATATTGACCCGCTACTTTATTCCCAGCACTATGTCGATAAGGATATACCAAATGCTTTGGAGTTAGAAGAGAGTCCTGAGGTGAATACAGAAACTAGAAAGAGCCATCTGAAAAGAGGACAGGCAAGCAGATCTGGAGATGGGTTGGCTGTGTAGAGGGATCAGTGTATTGACAGGGAAATGTCAGGCCTGACTGGACTTAGGACATTCTAAGCAGTCACAATTTCATAGCAGCAAAGTAAGTGATAGTGACTCAGTACCTGCATTTGAATTCCCAAGACAAGTGTTTCCCAAACCAGGCAGCAAATTGGAGCCCATTGTCTGCATATTATAAAGATAGGTGAGAGATGCCAGTCTAGGCAGACAGGAGATCTCTGAGCTAATAAATAAGCCAGAGAACATAGTACTAGAGCATTTTGGAATAGAGAAGGCAGACAATCAGTAAGATAGATTAGGTGGCTGTTAGAAAATGAAGTGAGATAATTCAACAGGAAATGGGATTTGGCCAAAGAATGTAAATTAAGTAAAATTCTAGTGTAACTAAAAACAATACTGTTGGTATTAAAACATCATAGTTGTAGGGCAATGGTGGTGTATGCCTTTAATCCCAGCACTTGGTAGACAGAGGCAAGCAGATCTCTGTGAATTCAAGACCAGCCTGTTCTAAAAGAGCTAGTTGTAGGACAGGCTCCAAAACTACACAGAGAAACCCTGTCTTGAAAAACAAAGCAAAACATCATAGCCAACTAAGAGGTATTGATCATTCAGGTACATTTCTCACGGTAAGGAATAATGAATAATTCCCCCCACCCCAGCACACACACACACACACACACACACACACACACACACACACACACACACACACTGTCACAGGAATATGAGGGGAGGCATTGGAGGCTAATTACATCTGTTAGAACTGACGTTAATGGGCTAATGGAGGGGTATTAGCCCAAAGTTGGGAAGACAGTTTGCAGCACTGTGAGTTTGACCTGACTCTGACTCCTGAATTAAGCACAGGTAATGTTTAAATGCACTTAAATCATAAGCAGTGTCGTTTGCAGAGCCTGTCATTTTGTGGTCTACATCTAACATCACAGAGTCTTATTGAGAAGAATGGTAAAATTTTGAAACAAAGGCCGAAGGAGATTTCACAACCTAAAAAGCCAGGAAAATAAGACCTATAAAACCTCAAAAATTTTGACAAGCATCAAATTACAGCAAAATCCTGATTCAGATTTCCAAAGTGAATGTGTCCCAGTGAATGCAGGACACTGTGATTCAATTGATCACTTAGATAATCTGATGTATTCACTTTTTTTCCTACTTAAAACAAAATTTACAGTATGATCATTTATTTTATTTTATTTCAAGAATTTAATTCATGAGTAGTATGTTTACATCTTTTCCAGTCATCCCTCTCTCCCTTTAACCACCTCCATCCCCTACTCCCGTGTTCAAATTTTAAAAAGGAATATAAAATTGGTAAAGAATGATTAATACTTTCATTAGTTGCTTTTGCATTCTCAAGAAAAATAATTTACTCCAAGTTTAAGCATAAATGGAAATACATATTCAAAATCATGTTTCAGAAATTGGCCTTTGGCCTTGTCTTACTTAAAATGAATTTCTCAAGCAGCTTGGGGAAGACCCATAACATACATACTAAACTACTTCAAAAATTTATAAGATATAAAGTTAGAAGAAAAAGCTGACAGGATAAAAGAAAAGTAATAAAGTAAAAATATAATATTGGATTGATGGACTGTAATCTGGTTTATCAAAAAGAAAAATGCTTAGAAGTAGCTTATGGGGAAATATTTGGCTCTTTTAACTGACCATAAGTTTAATACAAGCTGACACTATGAGGTGGCAGCTCTAAAAACTCAATGCAATCCTTGTCTGTAATAAGACTATGAGGTCTTAATACTGGAAATAATAATCTCACTGGACTTCTGGGTCAACCTGAGAGTTAAAATACAGACTTTTCTAATACACTGATGAAGTAGGTATACGGCATTAAAGAATGCATATGGAATATAAATTGCTTGCATATTCCATGATCCAAAACTGAAATGTCCAGTAAGTAAACTGGAAACAAAATACTGTATGTGGTGTATGATTCACAGGGAAAATCAGAAAGTCTTCACAAAAATATAATGAAAACAGGTGCACTCCCTGAAGAAATAAAGGAGATTATATCTTCACTTTTATTCTTACTGCAGTACTATTCACAATTGCCAAGTTATCCAATCAAATTTCTCCTTCCAAGGTATGAGTGGGTAAGTCATGGATGCTATTGATGGAAAACTTGCCTTACATGCACAAGGCTGGGCATTTGATTCTCAGAACTGTGATCATTAAAAAGAAGAAGAAGAAGCAACTTACAAACTAGATGAATGCATAAAAATTATCATATGGAAATTATGGAGTGGCTTGAGCCATAAAAATTAGGCTATACCATCATTTATAGCAGCACAGATGATATGCTAATAAGATATGATTATATTGACTGAAATAAGTGAGGGATAGAAAGACAAACACCATCCTGGCTTGTGGGGCAAACATGATCAGACAAAAGGAGTCTGGACATGCCCCAGCATGAATACAGGTTCAAACTGGAGTGAACAGGTTACTTGAGCATTCAAAGTATTAACATTCCCCATGAGCCAACCTAGGTCTGCCCAGGAGCCCCAGCAGCAGCTGCTGAGTGATAAGACTAGATGGCTGGGACAAATAAGAGGCTGCCAGGACAGATGACATCACACCAGAGCTGCTGGCCCCCCTCCCTAGGCAGGACATGGTTATATAAGGCTTTTCTCTTCCAAAAATAAATGGGGCTTGTTGTTTTCTCCACCTGATCACTGGTGTCTCTCTTTGACTCTACTTACCACCCCCCAAGATCCTAATGGAACACAGCTACATGGCCTCTCTCGTATTTAGAATATAAAAATATAGATCTTATTGAAGTAAAGAATGGAGTGGTTGTTCCCAGACTATGGAAGTTAGGGATTAGAGAGGGTTGGCAGAGAGGTTGCCAAGAGTATGTATCATGAGAGTAAGATTGGAAGAGTAAGTTCAAAAGATCTCCTATACGTGTGGTAACTTTGGGTGAGGATATATTAGACTCCTTATTAAAGTAGAGTGGATCTTAACTATTTGTGCCACAAAGTGTTCACTATGGAAATGAATGCATTTGTTGCTTTCTATGATGTCATGTGCTTATAAATATTATGATCCATAAATTAACCCATACACCTTTATTTGTAAATTCAAAAGTAGAAACACATTTAAATCAAAGAATAGAATTTGGGCCTTGAAATTATCCAGTATATCTGCTGAGTTATTTTTTCTAATTTTTCATTCTAACTTTTTGTAAGTACCAAATACAAATACTTAATTGTAACATTTTACCCTTCCTGCTCCTACTGCCTTGTACAACTCCTCCCAAACACCAACCATTTTCCTATTTGTGTGTGTGTGTGTGTGTGTGTGTGTGTGTGTGTGTGTGACACCTTTAATTTTGTACATGTATTCATCAGTAGACTATATATTCACCAGTAAAAGATGATAGATGGATACGTAGGTAGATAGATAGATAGACAGACAGACAGATAGATAGGCAGGCAGGTAGGTAGATCTAGGCAAATAGTACGTTTAGTGACATTCATAAGTGCATTTGTTTAGGACTGACCAGTTGGGAGTGGATAATTTATCAGAATGTTCCTTCTAGAGAAAACTGGTTCTCCCTCCATCTCTCAGCAGCCATTGACTGCTTGTAAGGAGATTAAAGGTTGGAAAATTGTGATATTTCCTCCATCCTTGTTACCATGTCAGCTGGTATGGTAATTAAGCAGGTATTGTTTAGGCAACTATATTGCTAAGTTTTCCTGGGCATAGCAACCCTGTCATGCCCAGAAGACACTGTTATATATCCAGTAATCTGGTATTCAAGCTCTTGTAATTTTTCCTCCTTCTCTTCCATCATGCTTTCTGAGCTTTAAGTGTAGATGCTACATTGTAGATATAACAATTAAGGCTGTAATTTCACCTGCTGAATGCTTAAGATCAACTTCTATCTGAAAGAAGAAAGCAAGATAAAGTGGCTGGAGGCATTTCCTTAGCTTTGCTCTCTGCTTATTTCCTAAATACAACAAAAAACTAAATTGAAAGTCATTAAGTGACTATAAAATTTACTAATATATCATAAGAAACTATAAAGTTTCTGGTAAAAGAAAACTATAACTTTTATATAGTTACAGAGACAGAAAATAAATTGCCAAAATTTGAGATCTTAAGAGCAATAAAAAGCAGATCTTTTTGTTATTTTGAGGTTTAAAAAATTGATCAGGAAGTGTGAATGTGCTATATTTCTACTTTTTAAATATATCAAATGTCTTTCAATAGAGAGAATTGACTGGGAAATTTTTCAAAGATGCAAATATTTCCCTTTCCTTCAACATGTTAAACCAAATTTGCATTTATACCCAAAACATCAATCTTTGTCCTACTCACAAGTTTACTATCAAAATTAATCTCTATTTGGCATGTACAGAGGAAGATAAACTGATGGAGACTATGCATGAGTCTGGACAATATGTATAAAAGACACAGTATTCAAGGAAAAGCAATAAAATGTCACAGCTCTTTGTTCTCTGAGATCGGTCTCACTGATGATGGTAAACTTGAGCATTTTTATTAAAAAATAAAGGTGTTGGTGATGATTATACTTAATCAGTGTTAGTGAGAATTGAAAATTTATGGATGATTTATTTTAGAAGTTGGTGAATTTTATGTATTTGTTTTGGCCTTAGATTCTTTTACTTATAATTGAATTTTTTTCAACAAACAGCATGAAATGTCTTATTTATCTTACTATTGTCAAATACTGAATACTCTACCCATGGTTTGTTGAACACTTGCAATATTATGCTAGGGAATGTTTGGATTGTATTAGTGGGAGAGCTTATTTTTAAGTTTTCTAGAATTTTGCAAGCCAGCAGTTGGCCTACTTCCACTCTTATGAATAAACTTACAAGCAAATATGACACTAAAACTGGTTCATTTGACTTCAATTTGTATGAATATGAAATATAATTTAACAGGATGTGTGTATCAGAGTTAATGAGAATTCATTTAGTAGGAAAATAGTAAATGAGGATGTCTCCACTCGCCATTGTTGAATTGTATCTTGAGGTTGGCTGTAGATATGGCTACTATTCATTTTCTCAGTATTTTCAACCACTAAGTGAAGAAGACACCTGTAAGGACACACTTCTGTGTGATTATACCTTCAATGAATTCTTTCACTTATTTTTAGTTAAAACATTATTGTGTAAATCATGCAAACCCAGAGGCATTCAGGTTCATCATTTTAATCTTCATGATTTAAACCAAACATGCTTAGAAGTGGACCAACAACCATATGAATATTCATAGGTTACCTGAATAAAATTGTCATACTTCTTTTGCTTTAAAGGGCATCACTGTTAGCAGCTATCATGCCTGATGCAAGTAATAAATTTTTGCCTATGGACTTACATGTTGCCTATGCTTATTTTGGTTTTGTGATCACAATGATGCAAATGCATTGCTTCAATTAGAGTATATTTAGTTCCTCCTTAGAGTTATACTTTATGAAAATGGGATGTAGAAAAATAATAGCAAAAGGAATTATATGCTGAGCATCAACCACCCACTGACCTTAAGCCCTGACACCATGTAACATTAGAATGTTCACTTACATGGAGAACTACCCATCCACTGAACCCAACCTCCACTACTGTAGAAAAGTGTTTTGGGGGTGTTCTTTGTCCTGTCTGAGTCCAGCCACCCTTAAGCCCCAAATAAACACACAAAATTTATGTTAAATAGGAAACTGTTGGTCAATGACTTGGGCCTATTGGTTAGCTCTGTCTTAATTATTAACCCATTTCTATTAATCAATGTATTTCCACATGGTCTTGGCTTACCGGAGAACAACTGGCACATTCTCTCCTCCCAGGCTCTCATGGCGACTCTGTCTGCCTATGTTTCTCAGAATTCTCATTATCTCCTAGCCTTGCCTATACTTCCTTTCTGAACCTACATCAAACACATGAAGACAAGAGGAGCCACACATGTCCCCCCAGCCTCCTTAGTAAACACCCAATTCCCAAGACCTGTTATCCTTAATCCTGGGTGGACCAGAACTTACACAGCATAGAACAACTGAACATGGAAAACCACAATAGAAGGCAGCAGAGGAAAGGACCTACAGTGAGTTTACTGATCATTAAATGGTGTCTTTTCAGGCAGACAATACTCTCAAAAGGGTAAATGTAACTCTCAATACAAATCCCACTAAAGAAAACAAGTTATTGACCCTCTTATAACTTAATTCTTTTTTGAACATTGTACATGCCTACCATGAAGAAGGAAAATGGTTTGAGAAAAAAAAAACAAAGAAGCACTTGACTAATAAACCATTTTATAAGAAACAAGAAATAATATGAAAAAGTAAAGCAGCATGGACACACCAAGAAGTGCTAGTTGTACAGCTGTAACTCAAAACCAGTCAAAGAAGTCAAAAGAATGACTATATCTCTAGACAAACAACTCAGAAAAACAAAAACAAACTTTAAGTGAAATAAGGAAGTCAATCAAATATTCAAAAATTGAATCCAACAATAGAAACTTGGTGAAGAAGCATTCTGAAATGATGCTGAAATAAAAAGAACCAAACAAAATACTCAGTGCAAAGCCTCACCAGCAGATTGCATCACATGAGAAACAGAGAGTAATAGCTGGAAGACAAAGTAGAGGAGTGAGATTCACTCAGTAAAGGTCAGTGAGAAATTATATGTGATGAGAACATGGTAGAATTTTGAGATATCACAAAGATACCAGAATTTCAAATATAAGCACAGAAGAAAATAATGGTAAAGTCATAGACAATATCTTCAATGAAGTCATAAAAGAAAAGTTCTCAAACCTAGAGAATGAGATGCCCATATAAGTGAACAATGCCTACAGAACTCCAAAAGATTGAGAAAAGAAACTTCCTGATTACATTATTGTTTAAAACTTTTAAAACACAGAACAAAGTAAGAGTATTGAAAAAGAGAAAAGACAAGGCACTTATAAAGATGGGGCTCCTGAGTTTTTACTGAAACAGCTAAATCAGATGGACCTAAAAAGATGTGTTACAAGGTTTGAAAGACCACAACTGGCACCTCAAATTATATACCGAGCAAAACTATCCAATAAAATAGGAGTGGAAAAATAGAAGAAGTTTATGACCACTAAGCAAGCTTGACAGAAGATACTAGAAAGGAATTCTACAGTATGAGGATAATGATAAACACACCCAAGAGTGCCCAGGAAATAAATAATTCAGGAGAGTAATCACAAGAGTCTAAGGAAACACTACCAAATAAATAAAAATAGCAGGAATCAGTGCAAATATTTCAATAAAACCTTTAATATCGCTTCCCTCTCCGCTGACTCATCGCAGACCAGGTGAGCGACCCCCTGCTTTTACCCAATTCTTTTCCTAAGTGCCATTCACCCAGATCCCTCCAGGCTTGTCCCTGCTTGAAACAGACACGCCCAGGCAGGGAGGAGCTCCCTGAATCTGGGTACAGGC
Organism: Cricetulus griseus; assembly: GCF_003668045.3. Taxonomy (NCBI): domain Eukaryota; kingdom Metazoa; phylum Chordata; class Mammalia; order Rodentia; family Cricetidae; genus Cricetulus; species Cricetulus griseus. Next base: position 105,357,315 of record NC_048600.1, read on the forward strand.
CACTCTTCCTTCCGTTCCCGGCGACCGATCTGCCAGGAGGTGAGTGATTCACTGCTCTTACCCAACTCCCTATCAAAGCCCCATCCATCCCGATCTCCCTGGGCCTGCTCCTGCTTGGGATAGACCTGCCCAGGCAGTGAGGAACCCCCAGAGCCTGGAAACACCCCTCTCTTACTTCCTGTCCTGCCCCCACACACCCGATCCCTGTGGAGGCCTAACTCCTTCAGAGTGAGGAGACTACGAGGAGAGGCAAGACCATCCAGAGCTTCGGACATTGAATTCCTGGCCCACACACACTACAGAGTAACAAGAGGAGATAGAGAGATCTCTATCTATGGGAAGAAGACAGAATAAGAACTTGCTCAACAACAGAAAGACCAATATGACACCACCAGAATCTAGGGACTCCACTCCAGCAAGACCTGAAAAGCCCAACATAGTGCATGAAGAAGAGATGGACTTCAAAAATTATATCAGCAAGATGATAGAGACATTCAAAGAGGAAACAAGAAAATCCCTTAAAGAAATAGAAGAAAAAGCAAGCAAAAAATTACACGAAATGGAGGAAAAGACAAACCAAAAAATTCAAGAAATAAACAAATCTCTTAAAGAAGCTAAAGAAACCCAAGATAAAACAACCAAACAAGTGAAGGAAGCTCTTGAAACAGTTCAAAGCATGAAAGCTGAATTAGACACAGTAAAGAAAACACAGAGGCAATGCTGGAAATGGAAAGACTGGATAAACGATCAGGATCTAAAGACATGAGTATAACTAATAGAATCCAAGAGACAGAAGAGAGAATCTCAGCTATTGAAGACTCGCTAGAGGATATACATTCATCAACCAAAGAAAACCTCAAGTCCAACAAATCCCTAACACAAAATATCCAGGAAATATGGGACACCATGAAAAGACCAAACCTAAGAATAATAGGTGTAGAAGAAGGTGAAGAAACACTGCTCAAAGGTACAGAAAACATATTCAACAAAATCATAGAAGAAAACTTCCCCAACCTACAGAAAGATATGCCTATGAAAGTACAAGAAGCTTATAGGACACCAAACAGACTGGACCACAAAAAGAAGTCCCCCCGACACATAATAATCAAAACTCCAAATCTACAGAATAAAGAAAAAATATTAAGAGCAGCAAAGGAAAAAGGCCAAGTAACATATAAAGGCAAACCAATTAGAATCACACCTGACTTCTCAATGGAAACTCTGAAAGCCAGAAGGTCTTGGATAGATACCCTACAAGCACTAAGGGAGCATGGATGTCAACCCAGACTACTGTACCCAGCAAAACTTTCAATCATTATAGATGGAGAAAACAAGATATTCCATGACAAAAACAGATTTAAACAATACATATCCACAAATCCAGCACTACAGAAGGTTCTGGAAGGAAAACTCCAACCCAAGGAACATAACTACATGCACAAAAACACAGGCAATAGATAATCTAATTTTGCCAAACATAAAAAAAGCAGGAGGGCAAAATCCACACACAATGACACCACCAACAATAAATCCAAACCAAACAAGAACCAACGAACAATGGACATTAATATCCCTAAATGTCAACGGACTTAACTTACCCATAAAAAGATATAAGCTAACAGAATGGATGCGAAGACAGAATCCATCCTTCTGCTGTTTACAAGAAACACACCTTAACTTCAAAGACAGGCGATACCTCAGAGTAAAAGGATGGGAAAAGATTTTCCAATCAAATGGCCTCAAGAAACAAGCAGGTGCAGCAATCCTAATATCTAACAAATTGGACTTTAAACTAAAATCAATCAAAAGAGATGAAGAAGGGCATTTCATACTCATCACAGGAAAAGTCCATCAAGATGAAATCTCAATCCTGAACATCTATGCTCCAAATATGAAGGCACCCACATTTGTGAAAGAAACATTACTAAAGCTCAAACCACACATAAAACCACACACACTTATAGTAGGAGACTTCAACACCCCCCTTACGCCACTAGACAGGACCACCAGACAGAAATTTAACAAAGAACAAAGGACCTGCAAGAAGTTATGACACAACTGGGGTTAACGGATATCTATAGAGCATTCCATCCAAACTCAAAAGAATATACCTTCTTCTCAGCACCACATGGCACCTTCTCCAAAATTGACCACATAGTAGGCAACAAAGCAAACCTCCACAGTTACAAAAGAATTGAAATAACCCCCTGTATCTTATCAGACCACCATGCATTTAAGCTAGAATTCAGCAACAATACTAATGGCAGAAAACCTGCAAACTTTTGGAAAATGAATAACACCCAATTGCACCATTCTTGGGTTGAGGAAGAAATAAGAAAACAAATTAAAGACTTCCTAGAATCTAATGACAATGCAGACACAACATACCCCAACTTATGGGACACTCTGAAAGCAGTGCTAAGAGGGAAGTTCATAGCACTAAGTGCCCACATGAAGAAACTGGAGAAAAGTCACATTAGAGAACTGACAGAACAACTGAAAGCACTAGAGCAAAAAGAAGCAAACTCACCAAGGAGGAGTAGACGCCAGGAAATAATCAACCTGAGAGCTGAAATCAATAAAGTAGAAACTAGGAAAACATTACAAAGAATCAATGAAACAAAGAGTTGGTTCTTTGAGAAGATCAACAAGATAGACAAACCTCTAGCCAAACTAACCAAAAGGCAGAGAGAGAGCACACTAATTAACAAAATCAGAAATGAAAAGGGGGATATAACAATGGACACTGTGGAAATCCAGAGAATCTTTAGGTCATACTTTGAAAATCTGTACTCCACAAAATTCAAAATGGACAGTTTCCTGGATAAATATCACTTACCAAAATTAAATCAAGATCAGATAAACAGTTTAAATCAACCCATAACCCCTAATGAAATAGAAGCAGTCATCAAAAGCCTGCCAACCAAAAAAAGCCCAGGACCAGATGGCGTCACTGCAGAATTCTACCAGAAATTCAAATAAGAGCTGATACCAATACTTCTCAAACTGTTCCTCACAATAGAAGCAGATGGGATATTACCAAACTCTTTCTACGAGGCTACAATCACTTTGATACCCAAGCCACACAAAGATAAGACTAAGAAAGAGAACTACAGACCGATATCCCTCATGAACATTGATGCTAAAATACTCAATAAAATATTGGCTAATCGAATCCAAGAACATATCAGAAAAATCATCCACCACGATCAAGTAGGCTTCATCCCAGGGATGCAAGGATGGTTCAACATACGAAAAACCATTAATGTAATCCACCATATAAACAAACTGAAAAAGAAAAACCACATGATCATCTCACTAGATGCTGAAAAAGCCTTTGACAAAATCCAACATCCCTTCATGATAAAGATCTTGGAGAGAATAGGAATAACAGGAACATATCTAAACATGATAAACGCGATATACACCAAACCAATAGCCAACATCAAACTAAATGGAGAGAAACTCGAAGCTTTTCCTCTAAAATCAGGAACAAGACAAGGATGTCCACTCTCTCCATACCTCTTCAATATTGTACTTGAAGTTCTAGCTAGAGCAATAAGACAAGAACAGGGGATCAAAGGGGTACAAATTGGAAAGGACGATGTCAAACTTTCACTATTTGCAGATGACATGATAGTCTACATAAGTGACCCGAAAAACTCTACCAGGAAACTCCTAAAGCTGATAGACACCTTCAGCAAGGTAGCAGGATACAAAATTAACTCAAAAAAATCTGTAGCCCTACTGTATACAGATGATAAACTCAATGAGAAAGAAATCATGGAAACATCACCTTTCACAATATCCACAAGCAACATAAAATATCTGGGGGTAACACTAACCAAAAAAGTGAAAGACCTGTACAATAAGAACTTTGAGACTTTAAAGAAAGAAATTAAAGAAGATACCAGAAAGTGGAAAGATCTCCCGTGCTCTTGGATAGGCAGAATTAACATAGTAAAAATGGCAATCCTACCAAAAGCAATCTACAGATTCAACGCAATCCCCATCAAAATCCCAACACAGTTTTTCACAGACATTGAAAGAACAATACTCAACTTTATATGGAAAAATAAAAAACCCAGGATAGCCAAAACAACTCTTTACAATAAAAGATCTTCTGGAGGCATCACCATCCCTGACTTCAAGCTCTACTATAGAGCCATAGTTCTGAAAACAGCTTGGTATTGGCACAAAAATAGACAGATAGACCAATGGAATAGAATTGAAGACCCAGATATTAACCCACGCACCTATGAACACCTTATTTTTGACAAAGGTGCTAAATCCATACAATGGAAAAAAGATAGCATCTTCAACAAATGGTGCTGGCACAATTGGATTCGGACATGCAGAAAATTGCAGATTGATCCGTACCTGTCACCATGCATGAAACTTAAGTGCAAATGGATCAAAGATCTCTCCATAAATCCAGTCACAGTGAATCTTCTAGAAGAGAAAGTGGGAATAACCCTTGAACAAATTGGCACAGGAGAACGATTCCTGAACATCACACCAGAAGTACAGACACTGAGGTCTGCAATCAATAAATGGGACCTTCTGAAACTGAGAAGCTTCTGTAAGGCAAAGGACACAGTCAGTAAGACAAAACGACCACCCACAGAATGGGAAAAGATCTTCACTAGCCCCACATCTGACAGAGGACTGATTTCCAAAATATACAAGGAGCTCAAGAAGCTAGCCACCAAAACACCATACAATGAAATTAAAAAGTGGGGTGCAGAACTAAACAGAGATTTTTCAACAGAGGAATCTGAAATGGCTGAAAGACACTTAAGAAAGTGCTCAAAATCCTTGGCCATCAGAGAAATGCAACTCAAAACAACTCTGAGATACCACCTCACACCTGTCAGAATGGCTAAAATCAAAAATACCAATGACAACCTATGCTGGAGAGGTTGCGGAGAAGAAGGAACACTCCTCCATTGCTGGTGGGAGTGTGAACTTGTAAGACCACTTTGGAAATCAGTATGGCAGTTGCTCAGAAAAATGGGAATCAATCTACCTCAAGATCCAGCCATTCCTCTCTTGGGTATATACCCAAATACTGCATGTCCATACAACAAGGACATATGTTCAACCATGTTCATAGCAGCATTGTTTGTAATAGCCAGAACCTGGAAGCAACCTAGATGCCCCTCAACTGAAGAATGGAAAGAGAAAATGTGGTACATTTATACAATGGAATGCAGAAAAATGCAATGGAATCTTGAAATTCGCAGGAAATGGATGGAACTAGAAGAAACCATCCTGAGTGAAGTAACCCGATTGAGTTACAAAAAGACAAACATGGTATGTACTCACTCATATATGGTTTTTAGACATAGAGCAAAGGTTTACCAGCCTATAATCCTCTTCCCCAAAGAAACTAGAAATCATGAATGACTCTAAGGGATAAATGGACCCCAGGAATGGGAAGTGGCATAAACTCCCGAGCTAATTGAGAGCATGAGGGTAGGGGAGTGGGTGCTGCCACAATAAGAGCACAAGAAGAAGAGTAGAGGAGAAGAAATGGAGGAGCAGATATAGTGAGTTGGGGGAAGAATAGAGGAGAGAGAGCAGGATGAGAGATACCATATCAGAGGAAGCCACTATAGGTCCAAGAAGAGATCTGGAACTAGGAAGATCTCCAGAGACCTACAAGGATGACACGATCTGACAGTCCGGGCAGTGGAGGAGAGGATGGCCTAGAAGCCCTTCCCCTAGAATGAGATTAATGACTACTCTCTATGCTATCCTAGAGTCCTCATCCAGTGGCTGATGGAAGCAGAGACAGACATCCACAGAAATACACTGAGCTGAAATCTGGAACTTAGTTGAAGAGAGGGAGGAATGAAGAACGAAGGGGTCTGTACCAGGTTGGAGAAACCCACAGAAACAGTTGGCCTGAAAAAGGGAAAGCATATCGACCCCAGATGCTCTTTGGGAGGCCAGTACGGGACTAATCCAGCCCCCTGATCATGGATGCCAATGGGGAGGCCCCTGCACTCTTGGGAGCCTCCGGAGGTGGACTGGCATTTTGCCCTGGTGTGTGTGGGGGGACTTCGAGAGCCCATCCCACTTGAAGGGATGCACTCTGTCTCTGAACACATGGGAGGGGCCTAGGCCCAGCACAGGAAGAATTGGTGGACTTGGTGGAGCCCCGGTTGGGGGCCCTACCCTGCCTGGGGAGTGGTGGGTGGATGGGGTGGGGGGTAGGTTGGAGGTGGGGGAGAAGGAATGGGGGTGAGGGGAGGGAGAGGGAGAGGGGAATTACATGTGAAACAAGCCTGTTCCCTAACTTGAATTAATAAGAAGAAGAAGAAAAAGAAAAAAAAAAAACCTTTAATATCTATGGACTCAATTCCCCAATAAAAAGTTATAGAGTAATAGTTTTTATAAAAAAAATAATAGATCTTTTTGTGGCCCCCCAAAAATATACCTCACCATCAATGATAAATATTACTTTAAGCTAAAAACTGAGAAAATAAGTATTCCAAGCAAATAGAGCTAAGAAGCAAGCAGGTGTAACTCTTATAAAATCTGATTAAATAGGTTTCATAACTAAAACTAGTTAGAGATATAAGAAGGGTCACTAGATATTCATTAAAGAATAGTAAAACAAGAGGATTATTACGGTTTCAAACATATATGCATCAAAAACTACTGTACCCATTTAATAAAAGAACTACTATTATATCTAAAATTATAGATTAACCCTAACATAGCACAGTGTTCCTCTAAGTTTACTTTAGTGATATATTTATGATTTATTAAAGGTTGATTGAGGATTCAGAAAATCAATGTCAACCTGAAACTATAGAGATCTGGCAGTGGTGATACACACCTTTAATCCCAGCAGCCAGAAACTAGGAGTTGGTGGGACACACCTTTAATCCTAGGACTCAGGATTAAGAGATAGTCAAAGGCCACCCAGATCCACACAAGATTGAATCAGTCTAAAAGAGAATTATAACTCCACCTTTAATTCCAACATTTGAGAAGTATATCAGACAGAACCAAGGTCTCAGTAGAGGTGTTAATTTTCCAGCCACACTGAGGAGAGGCAGAAGTTTGAGACTTGCTGGAGAGCTCTTGCATGGATCAGCCCTTTCAGCCTGACCTAGAGGTGAGAGTCAGTGGCAAGTGCTTTGCTTTTCTGATATTCAGCTGGAAGCTTGATCCCCAGCATCAGTCTCTGGGTCTTTTATTTTTCATGTTACAGTATACTACATCTGTCTGAGTTCTTTCCAATTGGAGGAAACCCATGCCTGATACGCTAAACCTAGCTAATTATCCTATCATTGGGGAGGGATCATACCCCAGAAGAGAGCCTGCTGCTATTATAGAGGTAGGGGTGTGTGTGTGTGTGTGTGTGTGTGTGTGTGTGTGTGTGTGTGTGTGTGTGTGTTCTAAATATGTATTCATATCCATAGCTAACTGTATCTCTCACCATCCATCAAAGAATCTTAGTGTAGCAGAAAGTGGGTACTACAGAGACTCACAACTGGTTACAATGTAAAAAATAAGTGTCTGTGAGATGCCCAGCCCTAATTGGAATATCTATAACATGACTCTTACAACAAAAGCTCAAGGAAAATCACAGAAGAGGGGATGAAAACACTGTAGGAATCAGAGGACCTGAATGTCTTATGTGATATACTACCTTCTATGAAATCTCAATAGTGTGGTTTCTAAACAAGACCTGAATAATGACCACAACATATCAGTCAACATACCAATGTAAATGCGGGAAATTTTACAAGGTCTCCATCCCCAGGTGACCTGTTCCAACAGTCAATGGCTGTTTTGTGGTTGAGAATCACAAGTTTTCTTAAGTGACAAGTTCCCTGAAAGATTATCCAACCCAATACACAACAATAACCATTATAGAGAAGGGGCTCAAGAATTTCCATATGTGGGAAAGATGGGAGGAGCTGGAAGGGAGAGAGAATGGGGTGGTAATTTGTAAATATAATTCTCATGAATGAAATTGTTAAAAAATGATCAGAAATTTCTATTTCAATTTAGCAATCAAAAACAATTTAATGACATTTTATGAAAGTGTTCAATATATTTAAACAAAATGGAAAGTGAAGGCTGTTTATGTTCAGATGGGGTTTCTCATAAAACTCTAATTTTAGACTGCAAAACTCAGAAAAGAAAGGGGTTGATACCTCTATATAAGTCACAGTACTCTAAAATGTGACACGTCTGAGGAATTTAAGCTTTATCTACTACCTTGTTTTTTTCTAAATTACTTGCACAGCATTTGTGCATGTAATCATAGCTTTTAGGCAGTAAAAGGGTCATGACAGGCAACATTCCTTTTATTACTGCCTCATCACACACTTTAACCACATCATTTCCTTGACTGGCTGTTCTGTTTGGTGCTAAATCACTAAACCAAGGGCATCACTGTCTCAGGTGTGCATATGGAGCTCATTTATCTGCTCTGCAGCTGCATTTGAATACATAATAGTGTCTCTTTCTGTTCTGTTCTTGTACCTCTTCTAGCAAAACCCCAAAACTCCAGTTTAGTAATACTAGTTCTTTTACTCAATACTTTTGGGATTCTACTGAGGATACATGCACAAATCACAGAGCTGGAATTAGTAGACTAAGATTTAAAACTCATTTTTACTCCTACTTGAGGTAATAAAATTTCTCTGAAACATTTAAGCAAATGCAATATCTATCAGACATATGTGCTGTGGTATTCACATGAGCCATGAAAGCTATCCATGCCTAGTATAAGAATTAATACATTACATACTGATGACCTAATAATTAAAAACACATATACTGAGAAAAATAAGGAGGCAGTCTGCCTTTCCCTACAAAACATCCATTCCTTTCATTATGTAACAATCCATAATTTAATTATAGTTTACATCTTATGACAGAAACTCCCTACTTATCAATTATGAGCTTATGGAAAGCTTTGTGTTGTGAATAAGACACTGCAAGCATCCCTGGGGTGTTCATTCTAAAATAAACAGCTATTTAATATGAAGAATGTTATGAAGCAGTATGCTCATATTACTGTAGGGCAGTCTATAATCAATTAACAAAAATTATTCAGCCCATCTTGCCTAGTGTTGAATAACTTTCCTGAGGAAGAAATGAACAGACGTCTGTTCTCCCCAGATAGAATGTCAACAACAGTCTGAAGAAATTATTCCACTAGTTTAGTAAACCACCAATTTTATTGGATTTACTCACAGAAACATTGCTGAGGGGTTATTTTCAGGAATACAGGCGGTCCAAAGACTGCCTCAGCTCCTAGAAGCCCACTTCCATAAATGGTGACAGTTCCTGAATCCCTTGAGATCTCTGCAAATCTCGAAAGCAGCTTGGCCAGTTGGGCACTCTCCTAGCATTTTTAAAGAGGTCTTATAGCCTGGGTCATTTGACCTTTGAGTGTTGTAAATTTCAGGAGCTTCCTAAGCTTAGTAAGTCTGATTAACTTTCTAACCCTTACTAATTTCACTTCTCCCTTCTGCAGGGAATGTTTCAATTTCTAGGGAATAGCTACAGTATTTGTAGTCTTGCTGTGTTCAGAAGGCAGACTTAAACCATTGGAAAAAATACTCTACCAAAAGAAAGTCTGACTCTACCGCAAGTCTTTTCTTAGGTTTAATGCCAAATTTCAGATTAAAACATTGTTTTTATTAAGATGAAAAAAAGATGACATAATTATTAAAATTTTAGTGTAGAGACCAGTTATTTTGAGAATCTAGTACTTGAACAGGAAGACTGATCATGCTAATGTATGAACACAGCAGATAAAAGTCACAGGCTTCTGAACTCAAATTTAAATGCCCAAGACTCTTAGGGAAACATCTGTCAACAACCTTCTTCCTATTGGGTTATATTCATGGCAGCTATTGTACCCAGTATTTATTTATGTTTGAATCATTTCTTACCTATGAATATGACAATTGACCAGGTGGTGGTGGCAGACATCTTTAATTCCAGCATTCAGAAGGCAGAGACAGGTAGATCTCTATGAGCTCCAGGCCAGTCTGGTCTAGGAAGCAAGTCCCATGACAGTCTGGGCTACACAGAGAAACCCTGTCTCAAAAAACAAAAAACTAAACAAACAAAAAATAATAATAATAATTGAACTCACTATTCTTATGCATCAGCCTCAGTATAGTCTACCTAACTTTTATAAGTTCTTTAAAGTCTTACTATAATTTAATCCTTTGAATGAACTTGATTTTGAGATCTTTGAATTATAACTACCTTAGGCTTATACAGGAGTCAGGCTGTCAATTATACAACCATAAAAATATCTAATTTTATCTGCTGAATAAAATCACATTCTGGCATGGAATGATGTCATCATTGTGGCCATTCACAATATAAATTGTATTGAACAAAAACAGTGAGTGATCTCTTTCTTTGTTTGCTAGATATAAGAGCAGTGTAGATTTTAATTGTTGATCAAAAGAGTGTATAAAGACTTTTGTTTTGATACAGAAAAAACATCCCTGTATCACTGTAAGAAATATGTCCATATCCTCCTACATGCTTATCTTTCAAATCATTTTCTTTTTATTTTATCTATATTTTCAGAAGCCAAAGGCCTTGAAGGCATTGCTTAGCTCCAGATATATTACAATGTGATTATTATATATTATTTTGTATAAATTATAACTATATATTTTTAAAAAATGACTAATTCAAATCAAGAATAGATCAGTGGTAAAGATGAATATTAGTTTGTTATCAAAGCAATTCAAGTGTTATAACAAGTTGTTAGGATAAAGTACATAGGGGACCTTGGTGGATTCCATGGCAGGCAAGGGTGGCCGAGGCAGAGGGACAAACATGCCAGGCAGATAGAGCGTAAGTAAGAAGTTTCATTAGAAAAGGAAGTGGTGGAGGAAAGAAAAAAGAGGTAAAGAGTCACAGAGACACAGAGAGGCCAGAAGAGAAGAGGGAGACAGGAAAAGTCCTGCCTGTCCCAGGGAAACAGTAAGAAAGAGAGCAGGAAAGAGAGTGTAAGTGGGCTGGAGACTTTCTTTTAAAGGGGTCCTTTGCACCTGCATGCTGACCAGAGAACTCCCTGAGTGCATTGTGCCAGTTGACAGGAGCAGGCCAGCATAATAGCTGAATCCTTACACAAATGACTTAATTAAATTGTTGGACAACAATGTTCTGAGAGTCTACCAGTCAAAGCACACCTGTGCATGTTCAATGCTCAAAGAGAAATTAGCTAAGAATGAATTAAATGTTAATGTATGCAAGTATATGCTTGGGAAAGACTAAGTGGCTATCATATTTGGAAAAGCATATATAATAATAGTACATATTGATATGAAATGCATAATTTTAATTACATTTTTGTAAACACTGCTAAAATAGTCTATATTTTAGAAAATTACTTTTCTGTCATTATAGATTCTTTTTTAGAAATTATTTTATTTAATTTTAATTAGTTGGTTTTCTATTTGTATAAAAGGTAGTATTCCTTCCTCCTACAGACTTCGTTTGTCCTCCTCTTCCTCTTGATCTCCTCTCTTCCAGCTAGTGCCCTTACTACTTTCATGTTTTGATTTTGCCTGTCAAGTGCAGATGGTTACAGTTGCTGTGTGTTCATGACTGCCACAGATGTGTCACAACCGCAAGAGAGCATTTTATATTATTCTTACAAAACTCTCACTCCCAGATTCTTTCCGCTCCTCTTTTACAGTGTGTCCTCAGCCTTGTAGCAAGTGTTAAAAAGTGTGCCGTGTAATTGAACAGATCACTCTCAAAAGCAGGAACATACTAAGATTATAAATATTTAATAACCTGTCTAACATCCTCAGCCATCAGGAAAATGCGAAAACAACTTTGAGATTATGTCTAACCCCAGTAACATTAGTCATTGTCAAGAAAACAAATGACAGCAAATACTGGTAACGATGTTGGGAAGGGAACCCTTGCTAACTGTTGATGGGAATATAAACTGGTACAGTCATTATGAAAACCAGAATGGAGATTTCTTCAAAAGCTAGAACAAAATCTACCATATTGACCCAAATATACTCCTCTTGGCCATGTACTCAAAGGTCCCTGTGTATACCATGATGAAGGTAGCTGAGTACACATGCTTGTTGCTGCCCCAGACACAATGGCTAAAAAAGTGAAATCAGCCTAGATTTCTACCACTTCATGAATGGATAACGAAAATGTGGTCCTTTTTGTTGTTGTGTTTTTTCAAGACAGGGTTTCTTTGTGTAGCTTTGTAGACCAGGCTGGGCTTGAACTAAAAGAGGTCTGCCTGCCTCTGCCTCCCGAATGCTGGGATTAAACGTGTGCACCACTACAGCACAAAATGAAATTATAAAATTTTAGGGATATGGGTGGAACTGGAAAATACTATACTGAGTGAGGTAAATCAGACCCCCAAAAAGCAAATACTTCTTATTCTCTGTCATAGGTGGATTTTAGATGAATAGTTTTAGATTCATATATTTATTCTAGAGTGAGTATCTACATGGGAGTAGAAGCAAGAAAAGATGTCTCAGGGAAAATGATGAGAGAACTGAAAAAAGAGGGATAATAAGTGTTATATGGAAATAGACATGGGGAAGAATGCTAGAGGAAGAAAATTTAAATGGAGATAGGGTAGGACATTCAGGAAAACTGGGAGTGAGAGCAAGGCCAACCAAAACTAAGAGCATAGGTGCAAAACTACACAGGTTCCTATTACCTTATAGGCAAACTAAAACTTGCATTTCTTTACTTGTTTGATTTATTTAAAAAGCAGGCTGTACAGGGCTTCCTTGCATGGGAAAAATAAGGCTGTGCCATAGAAACTATAGGATATCAAACAAAAATTTTAGTGCAGAGTATAGTACATCTCCCTTTGAGTTGTTTGCCAGGATATCCATAAAGGATTCCAAAACAATATAGCTATTAGAGCTAGATAGTAAGACTCTAGTGATGGGAACAATACATGCTTTAAATGCAGACACAAACACACACACACAAAAAAAAGAAAGAAAACCCAAGATGGGACTGAAATAAGACTTCTTCCCTGGTGGTTAACATTCATAGCACTAGAAGACATTCTGCAAAAATATTGAAAAAAAAAGCACCAAAAATCTTGCCTGGTGTAAGATTGACCTGCACAAAAAGATATACCCACTATTGGAATAAATAGTAGTATGACTGATCCTGAGACCTGAAGCCCATTTCCTGGGAAGGATGACATGGTGGGTACATAGAGCCTATGCAGACACTATGGAGGAAGCTTCTCCTGGTGTTTTGCTAAGTGGGAATGAATTTAAACTGCCTTCTAAGTACTTATGTTTATGCCAAAAGACTTGTGAGGCACTCGTCCTCAGGCAGAGAATCCTCTTTTGGCAGCAAAAAGTGGTCAAATCAGAGGCTCATAACTCATCCAAGTGCTAAGAATAAAGGCTGTTGAATGTTTAGCCCTGAATAGAAAATAAGTTATAAGAGCTAATGGTATTTCTGTGGCATTTTTCCTGATTTTGGAGTTCACATATAGAAGATGGATATGGGATGAACCTCAGGGGAGAGCATTTTCCTTGCATATATGAGGCCCTGGGTTCAATACCCACAACCACATATACAAAAAGAGTAATGTACAAGGTTACCAAAATACAAATTTTAATGGGGAATTGAAGAAAAAGCTACTAATTGTGCTGAATGTTGTTGAAAATTTACCATTGTTGAAAACTAGGGGCAATATTTATAACCAAGTATCTACATAGATCTATTACAGTACTATTTCATGGATTGATTCAAAGAAATAAAGTTTGAGAAAACAATTTTAACTCATAATCATATTAGTTGTGGGATGTTGGGGAATAAATATGCTTCAGGCATCTGCACTTCACCTTCCTCATTTACACAATAGATATCATGGTCTTACTAATGCTAGTCAGCGAAGATAAATGAGTCAATAACTGTGAACAACCTAAAAAAGTACATCAAATATAGTGAAGTGTGTGTGTGTGTGTGTGTGTGTGTGTGTGTGTGTGTGTGTGTGTGTGTATTAAATAAAGAGCATATAGCTTGTGAGATTAGTGAATTAAAAATAGGATGGGGTAAATTTCATGTGTTTAGAGACTGTGATACCACAGAACATTACTGAAGATGAGATGCACTTACAGAATTTATCAATATTAATAGTGAGATAAGCTTCCTAATTGTTCCCAGATAATTAAACCAACCAATGAGAGAAAGCAAGAAAGGGAAGCAACTGAACAAAGTGAAAGATAAAGAATAAATTGTCCAAGACTGATGCTTGTAATTTAGATATTTGGCAACAAGTTGGCCTGCTGCAGAGCCAAACATTATAGGGAATAAAACCTGCTGTACCAAAACCAGACATAGCTAAGCATTCAGGAAGTTGGTTTTGGCAAGATACTAAGACTGGGTAAGGGCCAGAAGCTACCTTATGGACTCACTAGTGAGTGTCCTAAACATTTACTATTAGTAGAGAATAATCTTGTGAAGCAGCTGAAGGCTGGAGGTTTACATTCTATCCACCACCATGCTATAGCTACAAAGCTTGTGACCAAGGTATGGCTTGAGCTTCATGTGCTTGGCTGGGGTTTTCTTATTCAAGAAAGTTGGAAACTTCATAATTCCAGAGCCCTCATCTGACTGCAAAAGATGTTTTGTTCCCACAAATTTTTTACCCTAGGATGCAAGAGGAAGAAGGAAACATTCTATCTGTAGCTCTTGTGTTTGAGATTTCCTACTTGGGTGCTTCCAGTCTTATGATTTGTCCTTGTTTGCTAGACATATCTTTAAGAATAAAAAGACCTTTATATCATCCATCATTTATGAAAATATTAAAATGTAAGAGACATAGAGTTTCCCCATAGTATTAGGGTAGCGTTATTCTAGGCTATGACCATCTCTACATTATAGTAAAAACTCAAAAATCCTGCCAGTTAGCTCTTTCTGTTGCTGTGGTGAAGCATTATGACCAGGCAACTAATAAAAGAACTTATTTGGGCTTATAGTTCCAGAAGGTTATGGTCCATCATGGTGGAGAGCATGGAAGCAAGTGGAAGGCATGGTGGCATGAGCAGGAAGTTGGGAGCTCACATCTTAAACTACATTCTCGAAGCACAGAGTGAACTGAAAATGACCCGAGTCTTCAAACTCCTAAAGCCTTCCTCTAATGAAGTATCTCCCAACAAGGCTGAAACTTGTCCCAACCTCCTGAACCACTCCACTCAGTGCCACAAACTGGGACCAAATGTCCAAACACATAAGCCCATGTGGAGCATTCTCACTTAAATATCACAGATACCAAATACAAAGGAATCTTGCTAAGCTGTTGGACTTAACTAGAGACTATAAAATCAGTCATACAAGTTTTAATGCAAACAAGAAATAAATGGGGGAAATGAAAGGATGGAAGAGATAGGAAATGAAAAGATAAATGTAAAAAGACAAAGGCAAACTATGTAAGGGAAACTCCTGCCTGTAGAAAGGATTCTAGATTGAAGAAGACTCCATGAAATTTTATATCTGTTAGTTTTTTAAGTTAGATTCTTGATTTATTTGCATATAGGGAATGCCAATCCAAAGAATTCCTTGAGAATGAAGCTCTGGCCTGATTGTGCTGTGTGAGTTTATTCAGCCATCTATCTTTTCATGCAGCAAATAATCCTGAAGTCTTATGATAGCCATGGCATCCTTTTACTGCAGGCAAACAAACTGTTGAAGATACTGGTTTCGTGTATTAAAAACACTTTATTTTTAAGAGAATGTAAATAATAGATTGATGTTTGTGCTTTCATGCACATGTATGCACAATGTGTGCACAAACCCATTATGTGACAGATGATAATGAATGGAGAGAAAAAGAAGACTGACTAAAAGAATAGCTCTGGTATTTTAAATTCAGATGATGCTATCTGAAGAGTTCCCATTGGAAATGTAAATTTTGAGCCAAGTTCTTTAAGAAATGATGGAACTTATTATGTTCTAAGTTAAAGAAATGAGTAGAAAGTGAATGTGAGCAAAGAATAGAATCTTCTCTGAGTAGAAAGTGAGACTCCAGAGCTGGGGAAGAAATTAGGGAGGAAAGTAGAGAGGTGAAGCGGGGCATGTAGGACTCTGGGTGCCATACTGTGGACTCTGCTTTCCATCCAATGACAAGAAATGTCATCAGATCATTTTAAGGTAGAGAATTGGCTACCTGACATCTTAGGAATTTCAGAAAAAAACTAAGTAGGTGTTGTTTAATTGTTAAGCACATGAATTGAAGACTGTGGAGATCATACCAATAGAGGTGTCTCAACCGCAGAGTAAGCACTGGAGGTAATGAGCAGTCCGTGACTCTGGTAATTTTTTTTATATACAGTTAACAGGCTGTGAAGCTAGATTAATAGAATCATGTTATAATGTTTGTAAATACTGAAAAAAGAATGCATCTGTTATTGCTCTCATAACTGTGAATGGCATATTTAATCCTTCATATGAAAATACAAATTGATGCTTATTATTTATGTTTCTATAATATTTCACATTAGATCAGTTGTCTGTGACAAGATCACTCAATCCAAGTTCCAGGCTTTCTAAAAACGTTAAAATATTGAAATGCCAAAAATAAATGACTTGAGGCTGGGGAAATGTCTCTTTTCATAAAAGTTTTACACCACAAGCATGAAGAGCTGAGTTCCAACCCCAGCACCCTTGTTAAAACCTGAGTGGAGTGATTCATTTTCTTATTCCTAACAGTATTAAGAATGCAGGATGTGGGGGCAGATGAATCTCTGAATTACAGGAATCTTTGTTTACATAGAAAGTTCCATCCAGCCTTACATATGGAGAGAGAGAGAGAGAGAGAGAGAGAGAGAGAGAGAGAGAGAGAGAGAGAGAGAGAGAGAGAGTATCCCTGGTCTTCGTAATTCTTCCATTCCTTTTTGTACAATGTTTCCTGAGCCTTTGGTGTAGGGGTTAGGTTGTAGATATATCAGGTGAGTTGGACACTCCTTCTCCAGTATGTTCTCTCCATTTTGAGCAGCTGTGGATTTCTATACTGTTCTCTGTCTGCTGCAAAAAGAAGCTTATTTGATGTGGACTGAAAGTTACACTTATCTATATGGAGGGCAGGACACAGAGGATTTGATGGGTAAGAGAGAAGGTTAGAAGTTATATAAACAGTAACCACAGTGGTCATGTATGGTATTTTTAAACAGAAGTTAAAATTTTCATTGTTTTTTAAATCACTAATTGTACAAAAATGTAACTAGTCACCATAATGAAGCTGATTGGTGACTTCCAGATTGAATGAGAGAACCCACGTCAAAAACTAAGTTGGACAGAAACAGAGGAAGTCTCTTGGAGTCAACCACTGGCCTCCATTCATATACATGTACATTGTACCTACACACACACACACACACACACACACACACACACACACACACACAAATCACACTAAATAAAACATGTTTCAATAAATACATAACTTTAAATGAGAATGGGAATTCAATGCAGTCTATTCTTAGAAATAAGTAAAAGGTAATATATTCAAAACAATGGAGAAACACACTTCTACTTGTTT
Organism: Cricetulus griseus; assembly: GCF_003668045.3. Lineage (NCBI taxonomy): Eukaryota > Metazoa > Chordata > Mammalia > Rodentia > Cricetidae > Cricetulus > Cricetulus griseus. Next base: position 105,374,878 of record NC_048600.1, read on the forward strand.
GGCTGATTAATAGCAAATGAGTCAGCCATTCAGAAGATATATGGATCATTGTCCTAAATGTGACATCCTTAGAAACACTTCTGAATTGTAGAGTTTTTTGTTTGTTTGTTTGTTTCAATTTTTTTCATCCTGACCACATTTCCTCCTCCCTCATCTCTCCACACTTCTGCTGCCCCCCCCCAGTCCACTCCTCCTCTGTTTCTGTTCAGAAAGGAGCAGGCCTACCATGGGTACCAACAAAGCATGGCATATCAAGTTGCAGTAAGACTTAGTACTTTCCCTTGTATTAAGGCTAGGCAAGGTAATCCAGTATGAGAAGTAGATTCCCAAGAGCTAGCCAAAGCTTTAGGGACAGCCCCTGCTCCCTGTGTTAGTGGTCACACAACTAGAGCATTAGCTACCCCAATTGTCATCAGAGAGACTTCATCCAGTAACTGATGCAGAGACCCACAGTCAAACATTAGGCCAAACTCAGGGTATCTTCCTGAAAAGAAGGAGGAAGGATTGTAGGAGCCAGAGGGGTCAAGGACATCACAAGAAAATTCACAGAAACAACTGACCTGATTCATACGACCTCCACAGAGTCTGAACTGAAGGTTTTTTATAGGCACTCCCTACACACACAAACCTGGAGAAACAGGACCTCCTAGCCTGTCATCACAGACTCTTCACTTTCATGGGCTTAGCTTATTTGATTTATCATTTTTCAGCAAATGTCTGGCAGGTACATAAAAGTGAAAAGGTGCAAGGATACCCTGTCCTTTGTGGGAAGAATAGGCCTTATGTGGTAGGCTCTGAAAATTTATGGACTGGGAACGCTACAATTACCCAAGCAGGATATGGTCAGGAAAGCAACCCAGTATTAAAATGCTAATTGTTACCCACAAATATTAATATTAATTCTTGCATGACTCATCTAGAAATAGTGCATTTTATAAGTAAATTATTCACTTACTGAAGGAAGATATATATATATATATTATATATATATAATATATTATATATATATATTGGTTTTTCAGACAGGTTTTCTCTGTGACTTTGGAGGCTCTCCTGGAACTAGCTCTTGTAGACCAGGCTTGTCTCGAACTCACAAAGATCCACCTGTCTTTGCCTCCTGAATGCAGGGATTAAAGGCGTGTGCTACCACCACCTGGCTGATATATTCTTTTTTTTATATATGTCACTTAAGAGATGATTAAGGAAACATACTTTATGGAAATATAAGTAATTCATTCCAATACAACATAAGAAATTATAGGTTCCTGACACCCATCTTACAAAGCTGAGTTAAAACACTGTTAAAGAGAATGTGCACACAAATCTTCATTTCTTCATTTACCTTTTTTCCTTATCACTCTAGTTAATGATTATCCCATTGTCATTACATTAACTGTATACCTTTAAGACCCAGACAATATATAATAGGATTTATCAATGTATGCATTACATGTGGATATCATAATTAATGTATATATAGCTTTCCTTTTGATATTTTCATTATGTAAAACAATCTCTATTATTATGTAAACCCAATTCTTTCATTTAAAATGCCATATGATGAGGCTGGAGAGATGATTGAGCAGTTATGAGCATCTGATGCTCTGGAAGACGACTGTGGACAGAAGTTTCTGTACAGCCTGGTCTGGCAGCCATTTAGTCCAAATAAGCCCACAGAGGCTTATATTAATTATTAACTGCTTGTCCAAAAACTCAGGCTTCTTATTTGGCTATCCTTTTCTTTATTATTAACCCATTTCTATTAATCTGTGTATCTCCATGTGGTCTTGGCTTACTGAGTGATGCCAGACTTCTGGCTTTCTCCACAGCTACATGGATGGCATCTTCTCATGGCTTCTTCTCTGAGTTCCTCTTCCCAGCTTTCTCCTAGTCTTGTAGCCCCACCTATACTTCCTTTCTGGCTGCATCTTGCCTGTCCACTAGTCAAAACAGCTTTATTTATCAACCAATAATAGAAACATATATTCACAGCACACAGAAGAGCATCCACCATCAGAAGTAATGGTCTAGTTCCAAGCACCCTCATAGTGTCTCACAGGTGTGCATTATTCCAGTTCCAGGAGATCTGATTCCTTTTTCTGCACTATGTGAATATTGTAAATGTTTTTCTGCACAATCTATATCTATATCTACATCTATACCTATATCTATACACACATGCAAGTAAAACACATACATATAAAATAAAAATAAATTAATGTTAAAAACCAAATAAAATAAAATGCTGTGTAAAAATGCAATATTTATATTTGCTCAATGGAATAATATCCAACCTCTGACCAGAAGGGAAATCCATCACTGGTAACAGCATGGAAAAACTATAGTCTATACCCAACTGTTGCATAAAGTAAAGCAGACTCAGAGAGATAATTGCCACATGGTCTCACATGTGTTCAAAAGTGAAAATCATATGAATAAAATGTAAACTCTTGGTTACTGGGAGAGGAGGTCAGGGACAGAGCTTAGATCAAAGTTTGTAAAATTTCTCTTAAGAGGTAGTGCATGATTTATGGTACAACGTGGCAACTGATATGCTTGAAAAGTCTCAGAGGATGAGTTCTCATCACATATTGCATGATTACAGGAAGCCATGCTAACATTTGCTTCCTTCATAGTGCACATATCCTTTCAAAGTTATGTTCCATTTAATAAAAAAAAATGCAAGTTTTATTTGCCAGAGATAAAGGTTAAATGCTATGTAGTACTCCATTACTGAAACAACACATTTTTTTCTGTTTATTGCTTTGCCAAAGAGGTATTTTGGATGTTTATCATGGTTTGCTTTTACCAAAGATGCAGTCTTGTACATTTCTAAATGTCCCTTTGTGTATGTGGCAATTGGTTATCTAGGGAGATGGCTGGCTGCGGAATCACTCAGCCTAAGGATATTGAATCTTCTGATTAACTAGAGTCTGGTAAATGAAGAGCCATTTAGACTGTTCCCTGTTGTAGAAGGGAAGTCTTGAAGGACATTGAAGCAGGGCACCAGCATGAACAAATTATGTCTCAGAAATGTCTGGCAGCATATGAAGACTAATTAAGAGTTAGATGAAAATATGTAAAGGCCTGAACTAGGAAGGGCTCAAAGGAGATGGGAAGTAAGGTGAGAGAATTGCCAGAGATGATGGGAACCACAGAGATGGTTGATTTGGCCCCAGTTCTCATTGGACAGTTTCCTGCCACTATCTCTGAGTCTCCTCACATACTTAGTTAAGTTGGTTATCAATTTTTCTCATTCTTCACATATTAACCAACTACTCAGAAACTATTTTTTGGACTTGAATGAAACCATATTACACTATTCAATAATTCCTTATTTGGTGTCAGTGGGATAAATTGGAATCTCTGTAAAAAAATGTAATTTCTCCTGCTTCTGCCTCTCATTTATGTGATTTAGAGGTGATATTAATACTCACCATTAATGTTTATTGAGAAGATATAAAAACAGCTTACCAAGCAGGAACAGAGCATATAGATGCCACCAGCAAGTGCTAGCCGCTGTTATGTTAATACCTAAGTCAACTCAGAAAGTTGGTGGTAGCAAATGTCCTGACCCCTCCAAATACACAGAGATAAGAAAAGTTTGAGTAACTTCTCATTCTCCCCTAGATATTAGTAGATTTGCTGTTTGAAACTGTTCTTTCCAAGGCCTCATGCTGCCTGCTTGGTTTGTCCTTAGCTTTCAGGGTAATTCTCTCTTTTGCTTTCAATCCGAATGAAGTAGCCTGGGGAAAGAAGGGAATTTCTCTTCAAGCAATCATTCTCTTTATGTCACATTTTATCCTAATTGAACTACTTATTTTTGTTCAGAATATAATTCATATATGATTTATACTTTGAAGATCATATTTGTATTTTGTAGGGTAGTTTTGAATTGGTGATTATGCACTTTTAAGACAAGACCAAGGTATATAAGAAATATAAAATGTTGCTCATTTCCTATAGCCAGAAAAAGGAGAAATAGTTAATGTCCACAAGTGGATATGTGCAGAAAGCATTAGAGGTGAGAGACTACACAGTCATTTAAAGTTTCATGAAAAGCTATTTGAACGTGGGAATATAGAACATATTTAGGTGGCTCAAAGTTTATAAATAAGACATTTGGGTTTTGAATAAGATGAGCAACCTAAATGTTCCCAGCACTTTAGTTGAAGTAAAATGGATATATAGAAATGGAAGTATGTTTCAGTTATATGGAAACAAATAACAATTGGGTATTTTTTCTGTTGAGTAAAATAAACAACCTAAAGAATATGATCATATATTCATAATTTTGCCCCAGGTGTTTTGTTGCAATTGTTGACTTTTAAAATTTAATAATTAGTAGTGAAGTGCCTGATTTATTTCATTGGTAAAGGCCTCGAGTGAAAGGGTATTTTAATCTTGATCAGTTTTGATGGAAATACTAGATTGTCCCAATCGTAAGCTAGTCCTACTGTCATCTGAGAATACACATGACAACAGTCTATTGAAAATCTTTACCACTCTCAAAATATTGGTAACACTGCTATTAAGATAGTACTTCCTCTCAATGACAATTCTGATAAAAATATATTTGCTATAGAATTTTATCAAATAATTGAACTTTGGGTGTCAGTGCCATACCATACAGAAAGCATTAAGAGTAAATGTTAAGAAGTTGGCTAAGTTGGTAAAGTGCTAGCCTTGCATTCAGCAAGACCCCAAAATGCTAACACCCACATGGTGATGCATGCATGTAACCCGAGAGCTGTGACAACACAGACAAACAAAAAGCCTAGCTGAGGGATCACCGGCCAGTTAGTCTAGCTGAGACACAGAGCTCCATGATCAGTAAGAAAGCACATTTGAAAAAGTCAGGTAGATAGAGCTAGGATAGAAGAAATATTACCTGTCAATCTCTCTCCTCTCTCTATAGTATGTACATGACCTACCATTCATCTAGATATATAAACACAAACATACATAAATGCACACCAAAAATAATAAAAGAGGGGAAGAAAAATGTTGGGTATTGAATGTTAAAAATGATAATAAAGAGGAGTATCCTTTTCAGTTATAATTAGAATATTGATTTATAGCTCACTCTTCATTAATACCCCTTAGCATTAAAGCACATTATGATAAATACTCACAGTTAATTATCCCACCCCATTATCAGCTTCTAAAATGCAGTTTTAAGTTAGCTAACTATCTCACTCGGTGGAAGATGAAACTCTTAAAATACTTTTGGAAGTTATTAACCCAAAATGGATTAGCATTTGGGATAAATAAAAATGTGAACAGGTTCACATTTCCCTGGTGCCAGCACAGAGCTACCCTACCACCTGAAAGACTTTGCTCTGTTTTTTTTTTTTTCTTTTTCATTTCTGTTGTTGTACCCAACACTGTGAAAAACAGCAAGTAATGTTCAGACAATCAGAAAGCTGACTTAACAATTCCTTTTTTTTTTTTTTTGCAGATTTTTTTATTTGAATTAGAAACAAGATTGTTTTACATATCAATCCCAGTTCCTTCTCCCTCCCCTCCTCCTCTACACCCCCCCACACACACACAAGTAAAACCCTTCCTATCAAATATCCTTTCTGCTCCCCAGGGAGGGTGAGGCCTTCCATAGGGGGTCATCAGAGTTTATCATATCCTTTGGGATAGAGCCTAGGCCCATCCCCGTGTGTCTTGGCTCATGGAGTATTCCTCTATGTAGAATGGGCTCCCAAAGTCTACACCTATGCTAGGGATACGGACTGAACTACTACAAGAGGTCCTGTAGATTTCTGAGATCTCCTAACTGACACCCACATTCCTGGGGTCTGGATCAGTCCCATGCTGGTATCCCAGATATCAATTTGGGGACCAAGGGCTCTCGCTTGTTTCTGTGGGTTTCACCAGCCTGGTGTGGACCCTTTTGCTCATCACTCTTCTGATCCAAATAAGTGTAATTGATTTTCTTTTGTGTACCAAGTAATTTTTTTAATGAATCTGTATGAAAAGGTTATAATCTGTGTCCCCATACCATGTGTGTATATGAACTATTTCTTGTTCATGCATTGACTTGCCTCATTGTTCCTTTATTAGTGAGTCTGTCCTCTTGCAAATGTGTTCTTCAAATTACCAGCCATCATGATACAAAGACAAACTTAATAAGTATAGCAGTCATGTGCTTTACATCTTTGAATTTCAGCTCCTTGTAATTTAGAAGCTTACTGGAGCACTAATAACTATTTTGTTTCTCGAAATTTCCCATCTAAACAGATGTGCATGCGTGCGTGCGTGCGTGCGTGCGTGCGTGCGTGCGTGCGTGCGTGCGTGCGTGCGTGCGTGCGTGTGTGTGTTTGTGAGAGTGCACAGGAGTGCGCACTTACAAGGGTGTTCCATGGCATGTGTGGGAGTCAGAGGACAACTTTCTGAACTCTATTTTCTCCTTTTCCTTTCTTGAGGCAGAATTCCCTTGTTTCTGTGGCTTACTGCAAATGCCAGGCTAGGCTAGCTGGCCCATTAGTTTCTAAGTGACTCTCCTATGTCTGACTTCCCATTTACCTGAGGAATGCACCACTATGTACAGATTTTACGTGTGTTCCAGGGATTGAATTTAAGTCAGCAGGCTGTCATAGTGTCTTTACCCACTAGGCTATCTTCCTTCCCCTCATTTTCCAGTTGTAATTGCAATTAGTTTACTTCTTTCTCTCTAATATTTTACTAGATAATAGGGGTTGTTATGTTGTCCTTCTATTTGAATACTTTTGTGCATGCCTCTTTCTTATGAGTTCATTCTTCAGGACTTCTTCTTCAGTGTCATCTCTTAATCCTTCCTTTACTCCTACTGGATGGGCCTCTTCTGTTCTCCTCTGGCTTGTAAATTCTTAGTCATTTTTTGGCTCATAATCTGTCTTTGTTTTCCTAGAGTCTATGGTTATGCTGTTTAGTTTGGTGATAACAATGAATAATTCCGCACAGTTTATTCTACTTTTGTCCATTATTAATTCTCATCAAGGAATCTACCATTTGTTTAAAACTGAATACTATCTTAGCTGTCTTTGTGACATTGATGTGATCATCAAGAAGAGGTGGAAAGAAGACATAGGATTCAAGTGACAAAACAGACACATTCTCACTGGATAAGTGGATGCTCTTGGATTGGAATTATGTCCAGTTCAAAAGTCACAGTTTCAGACCCTCCTTATTCTCCTCTTTTTTTCCTGCATACATTGGACAGTAACATGAAGCATTAGCATATTTTATTTTTATGTCAACATCTAACTGCAGGGGTTACTATAAATTATTTCTAATGGCAGGTGGTTATTATTATTCTATAAGTGTTTCAGAGAGCATTAACATTAAGTGAATGTTGATAGAAGGGACATATGCATTTTAGTCATTTAACATATTTGTAATACCAACTAAAAGCAACATACAGTTGTCTATCTACACTGAATAAATCTTTTAGCAACATACATTATAATTATTAAGTGACTAGCATGAAATATGCATAAAGTTTGGTACTTACTAGTTTCCTATTACTGCCTCTCTGGAATCTAGAATCTATTAAGATTGGGATAACCTAATGTGTGTATTAATAAGCTTTATTTATTAAGGCATTCTAAATTTAACTAAGGAACAGTTAAATTCTTTAATTACAGGTGCTTATTTATTTGTCTTTGTTTTGTTATAGAAGAGTCCACGCTGTATTCTGATAACTGCCTAGCACAATACACACTTTTACTTTTTTTACATTTATTTATTTATTTATTCACTCATTCGTTTATGTGTATGGAGCCACACATGCCATAGTGCATATATATCAGAGGACAAATTGCACAGTTAGTTTATTTTTCCTCCCACCATATGAGTCCTAGAAGTTAAATTCAGCCTCTCAGTCCTAGTGTCAATTGCCTTTACCTGTTGAGATATCTCATGGGCCCTTGGTGAAAATTTTAAGGTGAAAAGTCTCATGTGAAACACATGGTAGAGCCTTTTGGGTAAGATCTGCAGAACTGCAATAAAAGAAAAAAATAGATGGAAACTCGGTGTGTAAGGTATATTGTTTCTTGTTTCAGTTTTCTCAAATTCCTCAATGTCTATGGTTAATAAAGTTTCCCTGCTAATCTAAGCAAACAAAAAAGTGGCTTTTTTTTGCACTCTTGTCATGGAAGACAAGAGTTGGGAATTACAGTTAATAATATATAAGTTTTGCATTTCACCTCCCCCAAATTTAGTCAATAGTATCATCTCAGCAAATTGCAAAACTTCATTTACTCATTCCCCTTAGCTAGAAAAATCATTTGGATTTGGAACTCAGCTACAATCACTCCAAGGGATTCTTTCAAGCCTTAAACAAACTGTGCATTCAATGTCTCTATTGTAGTCACTGTTCAATACATAAATCATAGAGTTAAGGTTAGGGTTAGGGTTAGGGTTAGGGTTATATATCTTTTGGCTCTGTGTAATTTAAAACATTTCCTTAAGAAAGCAAAAATTCCAGATTGAGCACCCTTTTAAGATTGATAAGTTTTGTTCATGATCTAATAAATTGGAATTTATTAGTGAATCCGGTATGTGTATTTATATTCAAGACAGACTGTTTGATTTAGAAATATGAATTAGCAGCATTTCTCTGGGGCTGCACTGTCCAGTATACCAGCCACCATGCAGAAGTGGTAACTGGACACATCTGCAACACACAACTGCTATTAACTGTGATGTTCCAGGAGTAACAAATATAACCTGATTTTTAGGGGGTTTGTGCAAAAACTTCAGTTTTATATTACTTAGATGATAAATTATTTTAGATATGTTTAATAACATAAAATATATAATCAAAATTGCTTTCAACTGCTTCATTTATTTATTTTCACGATTTCTGGAAGCGCCAAACTACCTGAGTGGCTTGCATGACATTTTGGGGAGGCTGCTTCTGATTATTCTGATATGACGATAAATGGGAAAGTATAAAGCCATCATAATTTGGTTGACAGGGATCTATAAGATCCAATAGTTCGTTTAATCCCCAGAATTTAATTTCACAAGACAGCAATCTGGAAGTGGGTTATGGAAAAGGCTTCGGGGAACTGAGAACATGACCCAGTGGCTTTTGGGAGGGAGTCCTGGAGGAAACACAGACCAAACCAGTAAGGAAACAAGTTGTTCTGAGATGTGGAGTTGTGGTGCAAAAATCCACATAAGCCAGTCACCCAACTATGAGAAAGATTGAGGGCCATATGAAGCATGCAGAAAAGGAGAAATTGCAAAAGCAGTGTCCCAAAATGAATTAGAAAGCTGATTCTAATTCTGGAAAACCTTATTCATCACATGAATGAAGTCAGTCCTTTTAACTGGCAGTATGGCCACATTCCAGAGCATATCTTAATATATAAGGGTTTGCTACTGTCCATCCATTTACAGATAAGTAGAGCATCAATAAATTTAGTGCTAATAAATATTAATGATAAAATAGCAATATTTTAATATGGGTTAAAATGAATGCTCACAAAGTACTTACTGTGAATCAGGTACTTTTGTTAAGTACTTCAAATTTATGCTGGCTTTACATCCCTTGATACCTTGCTGATAGAGATATGTCCAGTATTTTATACATTTTTCCCACCTGTGGTTCAACAAGGCTAATTTATCATTTAAGAACATTCAAGCAACAATGGGTGTTTATTTACAGAGAAGAGCCTGAGTAGATATTATGTGATTTCAGTTTCATCTAGCTCAATAACACCAGTTCTTCAACATCCCTGGATGCTAAATTGAAGATGTGAAGTGCAGAGTAACCCAATATTCAACACTTCTTAGAATGCCTCTCCATTTTTTCTGCTTTTTTGATAAAATAATTATAAACTTCAAAGACAGAAATAAATCTGATTATATGCTCTGAATATCTGTCTCCCTCCAAAATAACCGCTGAAATTCTAAACTGAACAATGAAGAGGTGAGACCTTTTGTAACTGATTAGTTCCTGAGAGCAGAGCTCTCATAAATGGGATTAGTGTTCTCTAAAAGAGACATATCAGAGCATGCTTGCCCCTCCACTATGTTAGAACACAGCCAGACACTAAGTGTGACACAGGAAAAGACTCTCGCCAGACACCAATTTTGCTAGCCCAATGAAATTAAACTCCAGACCCTCATGAATAGTAAGAAAGAAAGAAAAATATACAAAACAAGATAAAACATAAAGACAGCATTCTGTTGTTTATAAACTACTCAGTTTATGGCATTTTGCCACAGTGGATCAAATGGACAAAAACACTGTCAGGAACTGATAGCAGTAAGCAATCCATTTATTATAACTATTCTGTGATCCCTCTTTCCCCGATGTTTGCTGATGCATTTTATCCAGGGACTAGTGAAGAACAAATGGACAAAAGACCCTTAGGGAACTGAAATTACTCTATAAAAAAAGAATAAACAAACATATCATTTGTCCAAAGTTATAAAATATATACCAAGAGTGGATCCTAATGTAAATTATGGACTTGGGCTGGAAATCATGTGTCAATCAGTGTATGTTCACTAGTGGTAACAGATGTACAACCCTGGTGGGAGGTGTTGGTAATCAAGGTGTTCGGGGAGCATATATAGGAAATGAAACGCCTTGTTCAATTTGCTATAAATCAAAAATTATTCTTAAAATGCTTTATTATTAAAAATAGAAATTTTTCAACGTTGGAGTTTCAAGGAATCGCAAGCTGTTAAGGTCTCTCAGGGTTAGTAATCTATGATTCCAATGTCTGGTTCTTTTGTGTGTTTTTTTGCCCTGTTATTAAAATCTTATCATTTGCAATTCTTGAGGCTTCATACAGGATTTGACAAACATTTTCTTAAAGATGCAGATAGTAAATGATTGATGCTCATGGACTTCTGAACTCCCAAATATCTACTCAATACTATCATTGCAGCCCATTAGCAGCTACAAATAATAAAAAAGCAAATGGTGTGTGGGCATAATAACACAGTTTTCTCCACAGGAACAGGTGTGCATGACTGTGCTATGTGAATTCCCACTATAGATGTTACAATCCTTTCAAAATCTAACACTTTTGAAGATATTGTCAACAGAAATCTGCACTCATGTTCAAACCGTTTAAATCACCAATAAACTAATTTTAAAGAAACTTGTAATCAAAGTCTTGTGCCAAATTGCATATGGTTTGTTTGTCATTCACATTTAATCTATTTTCTGCTCTTCAGGACTTTCTAATGTTGAGCTTCTGGATTTTATTATCTCTTCTGAGTTCAATTACCATCTCTTTGTCATAAAATCCAGAGTCACCCATGTTTCTCCCGTACTTTCTCCTTCTTGTTTGAAGTGTTTAACCTTGTGTCACCTGCTCTCTCAAATTCATGTTAGAAGATTCCCCCTCTGCATGTAGTTTTCCCCCATTGAGGTGTCATTTGTTGACTGTCAGTATGATTTTTTACTCCCTTTTATTTTCAATACTATCATTGCAAATTTTCTGTTAGTGGGCCAATCATCTTAAAGGTGGGTATTTTGGCAAAGTTACCCATTGGCTGATTTTTCTGGAGGTAAAATTCTTTTTGTCTGTTCATTTAAATTATCATTCATAATTCCATTTTGATGTTTTAAATCTCATTTTCTCTGTGCCTTGGGGAATGTTTTATAAATACCTATAATGTCATCATATCCTTTCAGTAGAAATTTCTCCTATAGTCTTTGGATAGTTTTAGTCTGATAGGAATGGTTTTAAATTTGCCAGAACTATGTTCCTTTGAAGCTTTCATTAAGGAGACTTAATCATAATTCTCTATTTCTAGAAACTTAGGATAGTGAGTTGACTCTCACAGAATATACACCTTTTAAAATTCATCTGATGGATCTCCGAATTTGAGGCCAGTCTCGTCTACAGAGCAAGTTCCAGGACATCCAGGGCTACACAGAAACTATGTCTTGAAAAACCAAAATGAAAATAAAGCTCCCCTGAAAAAATTCTTTTATCAATAGTTATTTAACCCTTCCCTCACTCAGGTCCCTTTAACATTCTATGTATAGCTAATAGAATAGTTACAGATTCTTGCCTGAAACAATAGTTACGGGATTCTCGCCTGTTTCTCATCATTGCTTCAGCCCCTAAATAACTCTGTTAGTTACAATGCTGCTAGGCAATATCTACGACTTCTTATTGGCTAACTCTGTCTTAAGTATTAACCGATTAACTACTAATTTATATATTTCTATAAAGTCTTATCTTATGGAAAACGCCAGACTCATGAGTCCTGTCCTCCAGGTATTGCGTGGCAACTCCCTACTGCATTTCCCAGAATCCTCATTCTCTCCTAGTCCCACCTATCTTGCTTCTCTATTGGCCAACAGTGTTTCATTCATTAACCAGTAAGAGAGACATATACACAGAAGGACTTCCCCCATCAGACATCTATGGTTTCTGTCACAGCCATGCTGTCATGGAGAATTGGGGTATTTTTTGTTTGTTTTGTTGTTGTTGTTTTATTCAAATCTCAGAATGTCTACTGCAATGGAATGTAGGTTTCTGATGACCTGGCTTAGAAACATTTTAATCAACAAACCTAGAGAAATAAAGTAAGTCAGGGAAGAGACACCAGAAAATTGATTTTGGGTGGTTCCCTCAGCAACAATTCAATTTCTTAGGTAGTAACACAATGATTAGAGTTGCAAATCATTGGCAAATGAGTAACAAGGCCAACATTCTTGTAAATATCATAGATCCGTAAAATGAGCAAGGAGGGGCTTGTTCCAAACTCAGTAGACATTTCCTGGTGCCTCGAGGTTACTCTGTGTTCTCTGAGAGAATATAATAAAAATGGAGAAGCAGGGACAATAACACCCTGGAAATCTAGAAATGCACACTCAGCAGTGGGAAATGCCTTTATTTTGAGTTTCAGTTCATTTGATTCTTTGGTTTTATTATTATTGTTAAATGCTCTCACTGTGAAGCCCAGGCTGACATCAAACTTGCAGTCCTCCTGCCTGGAATTATAAAAGTATACCACCATTGCTGGATTCTTTGAGGATATTTGATTATCAAAGAAATAGTTGGGAAGAACAAAGAAAGATAAGAGATTCATAAAAATAGTAAAAAAAAAATTAAGTCAATCATTAAAACATAACAATATTGAAAAGGAATTTTGGATGCTGCCCACAGGGGTGACACAATACCAGGTCTGTGACTGATGTAATTTCCATGCCTACTAAAGAAACCCTGATTCCTATGGTCCCAGTCACTTAAAAACATGTATAATAGATATTATATTGCAAGCCAAATGGGAGCTTTCTTTCTAGTTTTCAGATAACAGGCTGCCCCTCTATATGAATTATGAACAAATTCTATTAGATCTATTTCTAAATTGGCTATAAATTTACCTTCTAACAAGGAGGGAAAATTGTTTGAGGTATGAAATTGCTTCAACCTATTTTAAAAAAAAAAAGTCAGTTCAAACCTATTAGTGGCCATGATATGGGAATAGGGTAGCTTTCTTGTTTTAGTCAGTGAATGACGTTTTCTGTGGTAGCTTAACAAGAAATCATGTCACCTACTAAGTTATCAGCAGTAGAAGGATGAAGGTTTTCTGTCAAGGTCATCAGAAGGGGATGGTTGTCTTACAGAGGGAGGGATATTAGGGCCAACCTTCATCCTACTCTGCATTGCCCTGGGCACACCAATCCCTTCTATTACCCATGGCATCTAGATGCTTCTACCTCAAAGTAGTCTCCACTGAGCTTGTTTGCACTACAGTTAGTGAAACTAAAATTTACATTTAAAAATATTTCATAGATTTAAAGAAAAGTCAAATTGATTGACATGGACTTCCCAGATCTTTTGAAAATAAAATCTCAACTGCATCTTCAATTCCATGACTTCTGGCATTACCATTATAATAATACTCACTTTGACTAGGGTTATATGTAAGGAAACTCATTCAGATGATAAAATGTTAACTGAGGTAAAACAAGCCTTAAGTCCCGAGGGTGTCTTTTAAGCTTTGGGGTGAATTTTTCCAGGAAAAATTCCCAGGCCTAGAAAGAGCACATGAGAAGTCCAGATCATCCAAGACTTTGTTTTTAGGTTATTTAAATTTGGCTGTGCGGGACTTTTCTAAGAAAGCTCCAAGTGTGAGGCAGGTGGTTGGATCAGTCTGGGCATTAAGGGGATAAAAACTGTCTAACAGAAACCCATCTCCTTATAGAAACCCATCTATCTCAGAAAGATATGTAGATCTAAGAGTCTTTATAGAATGTTGACATACTATAACAGCTTCTAATTTTCTTAATTGTGGGTTTATTTGGCACTTAGTTCAAAAAAGTAATAATAGTTCAGTATAAAATAACTAACCAGGTACCTAGAAAGGGCTGGGAAACTGAAGAAAGAAACAGATTCAAGACTATGGGAACTGATGCATGGTCAAAGGGAGTAGCAACATGGTAGATCCTTTAGGTTGGGGCAGAGGGGTGAGCTTTGCATAGTGGTGAGGACCAAGATGGCTTTTGTATAAACTGGAATGCACCTGGTTTCACATCAAAGACATAGCACACATTCCAGCGGTGATGAATAAAGACAGTTTCTAATCAAATATTTGTGTAACCTCCAGTGGTTTTGATTCTCTGTAATGTTCTGAGACACTGTGGAGAAGAAAAGAATAAGGCAATTACCACCGTTGTGATGCAAGATGGCTGCAGTCAGATCAAGGTAGATTTCCCCTACTACCTTCTGTCTCTTTCCCTGTATGTATGGACTTTTCAGCTCTTCTTCAGAGTCAGTTAAGAAAGCAGGAGCCAGGGGAAACCAGTTCTCACTTCAGGACCAGTTTTTGAGGAAACAGAATCACCAGATCCATAGATTGACAGATAAATGATGAGAGTCTCTAATGCCTGAAGCAAGAATGAAACAGACCTGATAGGGCTAAGTAAGCACGGGAGAGCCAATGTGTAGTTCCCAGGGGCATCCAGTCAGGCTCTAAAGACATTTTTAAACCTTGTTTCTAAAAAGCCTGTCTGAAAGCATCAAAATACATTGTGTTCCACTGTTCAATGCCATTTAGAATAAATAAGCTGTTGGAGAAGCAACATGCTGGGAGGAGAAAGCAGCTAAAGTTAGCGGCTCTAATGATCAGTTGAAGAGGAGATAAATGGAAGAGGTTTGGGGCCACATTATCCTTCACATTCTGGATTAATTGAAAATTCCTTGAACAGTTTTAAGATTCACTTCATCCGAATCCTGATAAATTACAGATAATGAATCAAATGTTACATACTTTTTAGTCTTAAAGGATAATTGAAAAATACCTGATTGTTGGTGAAATGTATTTCACAGATTGATAAAGCAGTCAATATTGAAAATGTTGAAGAATCCCAATATTTTCCTATATCTTTTTGAAGATGCATAAATTCTATATTAGTCCCTGCACAGAAAGCCCTGAGGAAATATTTCCCTAAGGCAAAGTGAAAAAATAAAGTAATTTAAAAATCTCTCTCCAGGGTTATAAAGATAGTATAGTCAGAATAGCTATTTAAAGTATTTTACGAGGGGTTTGTTAATGTAATTACAATATTAAGACCATTTTTTTAAATCAATAACCTAATTTTTTGAAGAAATGTATCAATACTGCCAGGGCTAGTCATTATATAATTCTCTAAGCATCCTTTGTAAGCTTGATAAAGTTTTTCGATCTTAGCATGTTCAACTTTATAAAAATAAAAATTCATCATACATGGCTGACTGTCAGTGGTAGACACTGCACAATTTCACTCTGAAATAGCAACTGGTCTAATCTGAGGTGACTGAACACTGAAATGTTTGGAAAACATTAAATGGTTGTTGCTGTTCCTCAAGAACTAAATGCAGTTTGCTTTAGGTTTTTTTTTTTTTTTCCTTGTACCTTTTCCTTTTAGTTGCTTGAGTATGGAACTAAGTGATTGGGTTTTATGTGGTGAATTTCAAACAAGTTTTCAGCTTGCAGTAGGTGTGCAGTAGGAACACTAACAAGAGAGCAAACAGATAGTGAGAAGCAGCCATGGATTATCATACATGTCTATGGTGTCAGTACAAGATCACCTATCAGGGTCTGTGGATTCCTATTCTCATTGTAGAATCAAAAAGGAGGAAACAATAGTATTCACCAGATGTCCTGTACTACTATGAACAACGCAGTAGCCAGTTTGTAGAACTGTGCTCCAATAAACACTATGCTAGCTATTTTATATAGAGAGACTTTTATTTGCACCAAACAAAAGTTCTGCTTGAACTCTATTAAACATAAAGAGTATATTAAATCTAAACCGGTAAAGAGGATTAAGTCTTGAAAGAAACAGAGATAAAATTCTGGCAGATTTTCTCCGTTGCTTACGGCTGCTGTTTTGCTAGTAAGCAATTTTTTTGTGATTGGAAAATTTTAGTTCCAGTAGTCTACAGGATATGAAGACTAAGTTCTTGAATTTTATACATCCTTCAGCTTTCATAACACATGAAAAAGAGTCTCTACATCCAACACCATGGAACTAATAAGCCATAACCCTAAAGGAAGGACCCCAGGGCTTTTATCCTAAACCAAGTATTAATCTAGAATGGATTGAATATTCACGTATAGAACAACTGCAAACATCAAAGAAAAGCCAGGTTTGCATTCATACGTAGCAATAGCACACACACACACACACACACACACACACACACACACACACACACAGAGTGTGAAGGGCAAATCAGCAGAAATCACTGTTAAAAATTACACTGTCCCTGTTACTTGGTACAAATCATCTATTTTTTCCCAATCTCATTTATAATACTTGTACATTTCTATTTTTAAAATATTATATTTTTAGTTTATGTGTAGATGTGCTTTGCCTGCCTGTATGTTGCACAATTTGTGCATGCAGTGCCCGTGAAGGTCAAAAGAGGACATCAGATCTGAAAATGGATTTGCAGATGGCTGTGAGCCATTGAATGAGTGAGTGCTAAGAACCAAACAAGCTATTCTTGGAGTCTACTTGACTCCATCTGGAATTAACGAAAACCCAAATGCATAGGTACATCAATGAGGGATTTTTTTTTAATTAAATCTTTGAAGTGGGAAAATCCACTTTTATTTACTTTTTTCTATTTAATTTGGGGCAATTTATTGGAGTTTATGGTTTTTTCCCTCCATTTTTAATTTAAATTAGAAAAAAAGATTGTTTTACAGGTCAATTCCAGTTCCCTCTCCCTCTCATCCTCCTCTGCCCCCCACTAACACCCTACCTATCCCATACCATTTCTGCTCCCCAGGGAGAGTGAGGTCTTCCAAGAGGGATCTTCAGAGTCTGTCATATCCTTTGGGATAGGGCCTAGGTCCTCCCCCATGTGTCTAGGCTGAGGGAGTATCCCTGTATGTGAAATGGGATCCCAAAGTCCATTCCTATGCTAGGGATAAGTACTGATCTACTACAAGTGGCCCCATAGATTTCCGAGGCCTCCTCACTGACACCCGCATTCATGGGGTCTGGATCAGTTCCATGCTGGTTTCCCAATGAACAGTCTGGGGGTCCAAGAGCTCCCACTTGTTCAGGTCAGCTGTTTCTGTGGGTTTCACCAGCCTGGTCTTGTCCATTTTGCTTATCACTCCTCCTTCTCTACAACTGGATTACAGATCACTGTTTAGCTGTGGCTGTCTGCTTCTGCTTCCATCAGCTGCTGGATGAAGGCCTAGGATAGCATATAAATTAGTCATCAATCTCATTATCAGGGGAGGGCATTTAAGGTAACCTCTCCACTGTTACTTAGAGAGTTAGTTGGTGCCATCCTTGTAGATCTCTGGATATTTCCCTAGTGCCTGATTTCTCTTTAAACCTATACTGGCTCCCTCTCTGATGGTATCTCTTATTTTGTTTTCCTCTATTCTTTCCACTACACAACCTTCCTGCTCCTTTAAGTCCTCCTCTTCTCATTCTCCTCCCTTCTCATTCTCCTAGCTCCCTCTCCCCTCCCCCCACGCTCCCAATTTGCTCAGGACATCTTGTCTCTTTCCCCTTCTCCAGAGGACCAGAAATTTGCAGGCAAATGGAAGACCCACATTTAATCTCAATCTTTTGAGGTGGGAAGATATACATTATACTAGGCCATACCTTCTTCTGTCAGCCTATATAAAGGTAACAGAAGAAGGAAGCTTGCTCTCTTTGCCTGCTTGTTATTGCTCTCACTGATAAGTCTATCCTTTCACTGGCATTAGAGCCTACTTTCTTGAGATTCTGGCACATTCTACAGACAAACTGAAACATCCAGCATTGTGAACTGAACAACTACTGGATTCTTGGAACTTCCATTGTTAGACAACCATTGTTTGACTAGATGGACCACAGCCTGTAAGCTGTTCTAATAAATCCCATTATAAATAGTATATATTACTTATATACAAGTCCTGTCCCTCTAGAGAACCCTGATTAATATACTTTTCCACACTCATATGAATTAATTTGCTGTTGTGATAAACATCCTGACCAAAGTCATTTAAGGAAGAAAAATGTTCTTTTAGTTTGTGGTTGAAGTGGGAAAGAGTCCATAAAGGTGAGGAAGACACAGTACAGATTGCCAACAGGTACAGAAACTTGGATGCTTACATTTTATCTATAGAGCAGAAAAATAGAATGAGCTACAAAATCCCCAAATCCACCCCTAGTGATACACTTCCTTCGGAAAGGCTTTACCTCCTAAAACTTACAGAATATGCACAAACAGAACAACCAATTGAGGACCAAGTGCTTAAATACAAGAGACTATAGGGGACATTTCTCATTCAAACCACCACACTCATGCCCTAATAGGACCATGGCCATATTATACTTTTAAAGGCATTTAGTTCAATTTCAAAAGTTCCCATTGTCTTTAATGGACTCAACATTAGTCTAAAGTCCAAAGTCTCTTTTGAGACTCAAGACAATCACTTTACTGTGAGTTCCTGTAAAATAATAATAATAATAATAATAATAATAATAATAGTAGTAGTAGTAGTAGTAGTAGTAGTAGTAACAAATAAACAACAAAAGCAAGTGAGTTGGAGAAATGGCTCGACAATTAAGAGCACTTATGTCTCTTGCAGAAGTTCACTCTCCCTGTCTCATGCTTACAGTTGAGGATGTGTGTGATTGATTATTTTCAGCTGCCATGATTGCCACTTGTTGCCATGCCCCCTCTACCATTATAGATGCTTATCTCTATAAGGCAAAGTAAATCTTCTCTTTCTCTCCCTTAGATTCCCTTTGATCATGGTGTCTTATCACAACAACAAAAAACTAACAGACTAATGTAGACCATGAATTATACAACAATATAGACCACTAGGTGCATGGAGTTGCAGTATATTGACCCCTACAGTTTTATAGGTACATAATTTTCTATAGTGAAAAGTTTGTATATACCAATTTCATTTTGAGCACGATCATAATTAGTATCTCCTTCACAATGCTGATATATCTTTGAGTGACAGTTTTTGGGGTTTTTTTGTTTTAAACGTTTTGTTTACCATGAGACTTCTGGGAAAGGGATTCTGCATAGCTTCTGCTTGCTTTTATATTCACAAAAGCATTAATAACTGAGGTGAGAACTGCTTCAAACATCCTTCAAATTAATTTTATGCAAAGAATTTTCACTACTTTGTGATAGGATTAGCAAACACATTTTGTTTAATGAATTCAGAGAATAATCTAGTCACAGAATCAAAAAGAGCTGGGTATGCTGTTGTGTGCCCATAATTCCAGCTCAGTCTCAGAAAGATCAAGAGTTTTAGATCCGTCTGTGCTACATGGTGAATTTGATGCCAGAGAATGCTACATAGGGAGCCCCTGTCTCAAAAAGCAAAGCTATGTCTGCAAACAAAGGAGTAACCTGGCCTGTAGAGTTGGATCAACAGTTCAAAGACTATGTTGCTCTTGAAGAAGCCTGAGTTCAATTTTAAGCATACACACGGCAGCTTACAACAATCTGTTACTTCATTTCAGTTGTATCCAATCCCCTCTTCCGAAATCCTTGAGCAAGATGTATACATATGGTGCACATATATACATACAGGTAAAATACTCTTACAGATTAAATTATAAATACGTCTTTCAAAACAGTAACCAGTGTGTAGTGGGCAATTTATTTAAAACAAAATGATGTCATTTTTATATCACGGGGAAAGTCAATAACAGGAAAAAATTCTCTAAATGAAAAACTTACAGTCAACAAATTTTATTTTTTATTTGTGTAACATTTGGGGTATTTATTTGTTTATTTGAAATTTCTACAATTTGATGCTTCAATTCTTAGAAATTTGTGCCACTGTGGCAGATCAAGTCACCACAGAATATTGACTCTTTTTCTTGTTACTTCATCTCTGGCTCACTTTGTGTAAGTACTAAGCTTGGCCTTTTCCAGTCTGCTGATCTCATCATTCTGTTCTTGACTTCCTTTGACTGTTTGCTTGTTTTTTTTTTTTTTTTTTTTTTTTTTTTACTTCTTCTCATGAAAGCAGTATCTTTCTTGAAAGTCTATGGGTTCTTTTTTCTTTGTATAATCCAAGGAATCATAAGTCGTGCTGAAGCCAGATGTCTTGCTATCACTAAAATGGGTTCTGAGTCCAAATATAATTATGAAATTTCGTCCAGTCTTGTACATTTTTGTTCACTTTTCTCAATTTCTGTCTTTGGTGCTGTTGCCTTTCCAGAGTGATGGCATTCAGTGACCACTTGTTTCCTCTGAGGTAGATGGCTAGTCACAATTTCTTGGTCTAGATTGTTACTGTGTACTTCACCATCGTGGCAGTCAAGCAACCAAGAAGGAGTCAGAGGTATTTTAATTGAGCATTCTAGTAACCTATGTAGACATCTTGAAAACTATTAAACAAAAATACTGAAAACTAGAGAGCATTGACCATCTTTATCACCAAATTATCATTAGATATTGATTTATCATTGCACCAATGCCTTCCTAATCAGTCATTCTCATATGAATAGAATATAAAAAGTTCTATTCCATACCAATAAGATGTTTACCATGTGCCAGTAATTGTGCTGAGAGAGTAGTGAATGTTACTCCTATAGTAAAACTGACAAGCAAATTCATTGATAGATTACCATTGTTACTTCTGCTTGATGTTCCTATAGATAAAGAAATAAAGACATACTATGCAAGGTAACTTAATCATATAGGTAATCACTCACATAGGAGGAGCAACTAAGGTTTAAGTGCAAGATCACCTAGTCACTCAGCCTGGACTTAATGTCATAGGAGACTTCCTGAAGTGCTGAAGTTCTTAACCTGCTAAACACATGGGAACCAACTACAGGTCATAGTACTCTACTCATCCTCTAGTCTAATCTGTATATCCTGACCAATGTGAACTAAAACAAATGCTAACAACACACACACACACACACACACACACACACACACACACACACAATATATATATATATATATATATATATATATATATATATCTGTGACTGAATATCTTTGACATGCAAAGAAATGACAGCATACCCCTTTATACCAAGCATGAAGAGCTGGGGAACACCATAGCTTTTATTAACAGTTCCATAGGTGGGCAATTGGTCCCCTTCTTCTTGCCTGTTTATAAACCAGGGAAGGAACTATCATTACATCTGAGGCACAAGATAGTTTGCAGAATGGAAGGGTAATATTTTTAGAGTGTATGGAATTATCTGAAAATGAAACCTGTTGTGATTAAAGAGAACAAGCTATGGAAATAGAATAACCTGGTTCACATAGAAATAACTATAGTTATTGTTTTCTGACACTGAGAAACATACTTATTTTTCTGTGTCTTTCATGTCTCATTTACAAACTGATAATAATTGAATGAATGTCTTTATACTTTACTTAAGTGTCCTCTGTTTCTTTTTTGGACGAGTTAATTTATTTCTTCCCCTAGACTAAAACTACATAAATTATGCACATCTGAATTTATTTTTGAAATGTGTTGGGTAATTTCAGCATTGACCCTTTGAATTCTTGAAACATTCCTGAAATCTTTAGAATTCAGAATCATTCTTATAGGGCTAAGTCTATACTCACTCTTCAAAGAATGGAACTGAGAGTCAGACAAAATATCATTTCAGTGTAGTTTAGTTAACACTGAAATTGCTGGGTTAACATGGGAAAGCGTTATGGGTAAGATGTAGAACTCCCATCCCTTGAATTTTAATCAACTAATTTAGAGAAAAAGCACAATACCAGTTTGTCACTGAAATACAATAATTCAGTTCTTCAGGGAAGTTTTGTATTGAACTATCTGGTGTTATTTTTTTCTTTTTCCTTAAAAGGAAAAAATACATGCACTAATATTATTCAGATCTGGGCAACTTCCAAGCATAAAAATTGCTGAGCCAGGAAGATGTGCGTTAACTTTTGTTTTGTGGAGGTGGGGTAATTTCCATTTTAAAATTTTGAGGAAAGGAAAAATTACTTGAAAATCCAGTTTGGAAGACAGAAACCTCTGAGTTCATTTTCTGTGCTTTTCCTAGGCAGTGTATTTAGGCGGGTATAATACCGATAAAAAGAATAAGGCATGTCTCTTGTTTTTCTGCATTTGCCTTAGGTATTATTTTGATTAGCTTTGGTGTATTGTTTTTATCGTTAAAATTTCTATAGTGTATTATATGGTTTATAAGCATTTATTCTGATTCTGTTATCCCATGAGGCCACAGCCTCCTTGAGGTTTATATCCATGTCTTCCTCAAATATAAACAAATAGGCATCAGAGTTGCTATTGTATTTGGTGAGACTGAAGCTAGTTTTTGACATATTCTTCATAAAGATAAATAATTGATAGGCAAAGCATGAAGGTTGCTGAGAAAGTGAATAGCTGTCATGAGGGAATTAAAGGAAAGAGGGACATAAACTCATCTATTCCAGCAAGTCTGAAGCCTTTCTAACCAAGATCCATATACAAGGAAAGGTATACAGGGCTCCTGAGATCCATAACACCACATGTGTTGGGAAAGTTGGAGTCAACAGGCTAGAGACTACCCTGAGATGTGTATGATGGAGAAGAACAACTCTCTACTTCCCGAACCTTATAGGCATCTGGGGAAAATGAGTGCAAGAATAAACAGAGAGAAATATCCTGAAGAACATTCTGCAGGAACTATCATAACTGAGTTTTACCTCAAAGCTTTTAGTCTAGTTTTCTCCTTTAGGAACTACGGTGATAAGACAATTTTCTCCATTAAATGCAGTGCAAGAAAAAAGGACATGATCAAGTTTAACCACGTGTTATGGGTGGTTCTTCTATCTTGGTAATGTGACAAGAGAAGAGGAGGAAATAAAACTTTTGTGTACAGGTTTTAGTGCTGACAGCAATCCTTGGACCCAGAGGCAATATGGACACAACTCAATTTTAGATCAGCTAGAGAACACAGCAACAAAAGAAGAGGACTTTGGGAGATAGTGTGATGGCTACTTTTACATCAACCTGACCCAAGGTATAGTCATTTAGGAAGAGGGAACTTTAACTGGGAAAATGCCCTGTGTGCAAATCTGTGGGGCACCTTCTTTATAAATGACTGATCTGGGCAGGCCCAGCTCACTACAGGCAATGCTACCCCTATGTTGGTAGTTCTGGGAGCTATATGAAAGCAGGCTGAACACACCATGGGAAGTACATCTCCATGTCCTCTGCATAAGTTCTTGCCTTCAGGTTCCCGTCTTGAGTTCTTGCCCTTACTTTGCTTTTGCTTTGGATCTTGCTGCTTTTATTGCAGCAATATTAACCTTAACTAAGACAGATGGCTCAGTTGCTGAAGTGCTTGACATGAAGGCATGAGGACCCAAGTTCAGATCCCATGTAAGAGGCAAGGGCAGTGCCACATGCCCAATACTAGTGCAAGGGAATTGGGGGAAGAGTAGAGACAGAAGGATTATGGATCTTGGCAAAACAGTCTAGCCACTCAGCTAAGGATTCAATGAGAGACCCTCTTTGTAAAATAAATAAGAGAAGGCAGAGAGCAGTTGAAGAAGATACCTTACATAGACCTGTAGCCTCCACATGGGCATGCACACATGTGCATCTATATTCACATACGCATGTGTACACAAACATCTGTGCACATACATGTTCATGTGTGTAAAATAATAATTATTATTATTGATATTATTATTATTATTATTATTATTATTATTGTGGCTCCCATGTCATGTGTCATGACTAGGTCTATAATGGGACATGACTAGTCCCAGTATAGAGCAAAAGCCTGGAGATTTAATTAAATACAGAGCCGTCCAGCCACTAATGCTATGTGCATCTGCCCACTGTTGCAGGGAATGAGCAGCCTTATACACAGACTTACAGGACAGTGAGAAAAACCCAGGTGTAAGAGCTCATGTTTTTGATGCCAGTGGGGTAAGACAGGGACTGTAATCCAGGACTAGAAAACAGGATGTACCTGTGGTTATCAACTCACAGAGACCCCTAGGGGACTGGGGTCCATCTCACAACATCTATCCCAACAAATAATAATACAAAGGAAGAGATAATCATGGGCTCCAGTTTGTTGTTTACTATTTTATTAATTTTTACATCATGACCAGATATTCCTCTCTCCCTTCTCTCCTCCCAGTACCTACCCCCATCCATTCCTCCTCCATTTCTATTTAGAAAAGTGCAAACCTCCCATGGATATCAACTAAAGTTGTAGTAAGACTAAGTACCTCACATTATGTTAAGGCTGGACAAGGCAACCCAGTATAAGGAATAGGGTTCCCAAAACCAGAGTCAGAGATATCCCCTGCTCCTGCTGTTCAGAGGTGAACTCCATTTTCAAATGAACAAGAAGAATTGTTCCAACAGGCATTGCAAGAGATGTGAAGGAAGACGGTTTTCTTTGTTGTCATTTTATCAGGCTACCCTCATGTCCTTAGAAACACCAGGCTTCTTTTCATCATCAGGTCAGCACTGATGAGTTCTATAGAAAACCTTCCATAAGATGCAAGATGACCTTAGGGTAGCACAATGTGCCTCTGAGTTCTAGATTCTTTGGCACTGAGAAAGGATGCCAACAAGCAGATTTGAGAGATGGGTTGTCTTCATGTGCACATCTCAAAAGATGCAATACAAATTGGATATTTTACACAGAAAGACTTTGGTAATAACCCTGTTTACTTTAAATACATATAGGAAGCTCTTAGTTTATACATGACCCATCTGCAATTTAAGATCCTTTTACCAGCCTAGCCAAATTCTTCCTAACTCAAATTCCCTTTACCCTGTCCAACACAATGCTCTCAATTTATCTCAGATGTCTTAATCTTTTCAAATAAGCCACACATATCAAAATTAATTTCTCTTCATTTTTATAACTCTTTACTTCATTATTGGCTGTCATTAGATATCTTCATCCAATTAAAAATACACTTAAATCCAGGAAAATTGATTTGAATATCACTTTTGTAATAAAATGTTATATCAGCTAATTGCATTTTGTGAATCCTTCTCTAGGTCTGCCAGAAAAAAAATAAGCATTATTTTGTTGCTGTTGCTTTGTTAAGGATTGCTTTTTTATAAGCAGTTTTAAATTCCCAGAAAACTTATAAGAAAAGTACAAAGAGATACTTCACATGCCTCAATCAGAAACATTTGAGATATTCAGATTTTCAGATAATGGATTTGCTACAACTGATAAGTCTATATTAACACATCATTATAATTATGCCAAGGCCACAGTGTACATCAGAGTTC
Organism: Cricetulus griseus; assembly: GCF_003668045.3. Classification (NCBI taxonomy): domain Eukaryota; kingdom Metazoa; phylum Chordata; class Mammalia; order Rodentia; family Cricetidae; genus Cricetulus; species Cricetulus griseus. Next base: position 105,400,582 of record NC_048600.1, read on the forward strand.
ACTCTTCCTATTGTATATTATATAGCTTTGAAAATTTACATGGATGATTATATTATTATTATATAGCTTTGAAAAGTGGCATGGATCTACCACTTTTTTATCATGGGAAGTATATCTTTAAATTTTATTCATTAATTTATTTATTTTACATCTCTATTGCAGCCTTCCCTTGCACACTCTCCTGCCATCTTCCTACCCCTCCTCCCAACTTCATCCACATTTCCTCCATATTTCCCCAGAAGGGGCAGGCCTCCCATTGGAAGCAGCAAAAACATGACATATTAAGTTGTCATAAAACCAAGCCCCTCTCTCTCCCTGTATTCAGGCTGGGAGAGGCAATCCAACATAAGGAGCAATGGGAACACTCCTCCACTGCTGGTGGGAGTACAAATTTATACAGCCACACTTAAAATCAATATGGTGGTTTCTCAGAAAACTGGGAATCAATCTACCTCAACACCCAGTTTTACCACTCTTAGGCATATACCCAAAGAATACTCAATCATACCACAAGGACAAATGCTCAGTTATGTTCATAGCAGCTTTTTTTGTAATAGCCAGAACCTGGAAACAAACTAAATGCCCCTCAACCAAAGAATGAATAAAGAAAATGTGGTACATTTACACAATGGCATATTATTCAGCTGTTAAAAGCAATGGGTGGTATTTTAAGCACCCTCCATCTTCCAGAATACCATCCTTAATTTACTCATAATTGTTGGGTTGTTTAGTACCATTATACTACTCTGGTATTATATCAAGTGCATATGTGTTTGCTCTCAAACTTCTTACTGGAAATAATTTCCTTAATTTCAATCTTGATGCATTTGTCATAGTGATGAATCTCTATGATTCAATAAGTATTGACTAAATAAAATTCCATTATTTGGGGTTTGTCAGCTCCCTTCCAATCAGAAGCAGAGTTTTCCTTCAGATATCAGCATGAGATGTTGATTGCTGTGTAAACAGTGTTAACAGCCCAGAAGAGACAACTGATATTGTGGAAGGCTTTTTAATAAAATGTGCCCATCCCCTCAATATTCTACAAGCACGCATTAACAAGATCACCTATGCTACTTGAGCTCTCACTCAGAGGTGCTCCAGGTTTTAGGGACCCATAAACTTAGATGATCAAGGAGCCTTCCTTAAGTAAAACAAAACAAACTCAAGCCGCATAATTATTCCAAGGTCTTGGAAGTGGTCCATACTGTGCAGGGATCTTCAGTTTAACCATCCTTTATTAGAAGACACATCCCTTCTCTCTGGTATGACTAGAATTACCTTTGAAGAATAAGAGTGAAATGTATTTTCACCAATTTTAGAGCTTCGATAGATAACATAGTCATGTGTAAGACAATGGGGCATTATTTTTAGTAAAATGTATTAAACTATGATCCATCACTATTATTCAACATGTCTTCCATGAAGGTCTACAATTTCTTTAACCTTCAGAGCCCAGAACAAAAATATAGTCTGTTTATAATGTATGGACTCATCTGCCTTCTACTAATGCATGATGATACTTTGGTGACACACTAATTTTTTCCCTTTCTTTAGAAGATAAGAAACCGAAACATGAGTGACAGATTCCATCTCTTTAATTCCATACAGACTTATATTTCCCAAATTGCTGTTTCTCTTTCCTCTATTTAGAATACTTGGATTTTTCCCTTTTTTCCAAACAACTTTACAGTCTCACAGTTTTGTGTGTGTGTGTGTGTGTGTGTGTGTGTGTGTGTGTGTGTGTGTGTGTTTGAGAGAGAGAGAGTTTATATCACCTAGCATAAATAATCAAGTAAAGTTTGAATTATTCATACAGCAAGCAAGCAGCTAAAGCAAAGAAGAAAACATGGAGCTGGCAAGACAGGAATATTTAGAAATGGCAAATGGTGACATAGATCTTGAACTCTAACACCTCCTTTCCAGTATCTACTCACTCAGCAAAGATTATAAACATCTTTTTTTCTGTCTCTTGGAATGGGGAGATCCAGGGTCAGTGTGAGAGACAGCAGGTGAGGTTAGTCTACCTTCTGTGAGCCATGGCAAGAATTCGAGTGGCAACAAGGTGTAACTTAGCTGGGCTTGCCATTAAAAGCTGTAATTGGGTCACAGGAAGCAGGGTGGTGTGGAGTTTACATGGGCAGAACTCAGTGACAAATGCCTGAATCAAGAACTCCAGAAATTAAAAAGGGGACTGTGAAATTGCGGTAGAGAGACATTGGTAAATTTCAGACCAATGATTGGCACTCACTTTTCTGTATCTTCTGCTATGCCTTGAAAATTCACTGTATTTTGAAGGAATAATGTGAAACACATTCAAGGTATAGAGTCCCCAGTGTTTTCAAAGTCTCTGGGGGACATCATTTCTAAGATAAATCAATTTGAAAATTTGCACAAACTTGGAAAATCTTTCACTATCAGTTACATTTTATCAACTTATTCTTCATTAGGAGACTTTTCTGAAAAATCCAATTTAGCTTTCAGTACTCCAGCAAATTTACCTAGGCTTCTGGTGCATCACCGGTAAACGTATATATTCAATAATTATACATCTACTTTTCTGCCATGATTATTTTGCAAATAACCTGAGCACAAAGGCTTTGCCTTATCATTAATGTAGTTCCTAACTATTAAGTAAAATATTCTGTAAGCACAGTATTCTATTTGTTTTATTTTATACAGTGTTTTAGGAAAACTACCTTGATAGCCATTCGCATTCATTACATGCCAGAGCTCTGATTTAGAGTGATTACACTAGTATCCATAACCCTACACCCACCCATTGACTGTGTGACTCATCTATATTCATACAGCTATAAATACATTTAGAAAACACTGTAGTTTTTTATTGTAAGTTGAAGCCTCATTGCTTTATGCCACAAGAGTTTTGATGAATTTCTTTGGATTGAAACGTCATCCTACCTTCACCACCCTAAGCAGATACTACTTACTTTAAAATCCAACAATGCTATCCAACCATCCATCCATTCAGCTTCTCAGTCAAAATTAAGTAAGACATTTCTGTGCACAAGTCAGAACACTAGTGGCTAAAAACTGGACTTTCTGGCTATCAGGTGACATGCTTAAGGCAGAAGATTATCTTATTTTCTTTGCAATCCTGGAAGAGCCAACTTGAAATTGCCAACCATAGCATGAAAGACAGGTTCAGTTGTGATGCCACTATTTAACCCAGTTCAAAGTGAACAGTGATTGACTGCACATGGTCAGATGTACAATAACCCTGATGCCAGCCAACAGGAAAGAGAACTGGCTAAGGATCTATGCACATCTACCCAGCATACTTGTGACTGCTTCCAACCTTGGAGATGATGCCAGTTCCCACTAGTCCTGAAGCAAATACTGCAGGCTGTGTTTTGCTGCTGTTTCTTTGAGAGAGAGTTCAGTATAACATGGAATCTATACAGATGCAAAAGTTCTGTGGAGTAGAACCAAATGCCAGATAGACTTTATATATCTGAAGATAGTAAGCACATTGTAATACAACAATGTAGAGGTTGGACAATTTGTCCTGCCTTAATGCAGTTAGACTTCAAGCTTCAGGCTAAAAGAATATGGACTATGAAATGCAGCAGAGTCGGGTTGTCTTAATGATATGTCACTGCTCAGTGGGCACGTGCAAGATTTCTCCACTCCATGTTATTCCATATACATATTTCTGGAAAAACAATAAGCCTAATTCATCTCCAAATTTGTGTTAAAGATGATACTCACAAGGATGTGCTTGGTAAATGGAAGAGAAAAAAGCAAGTCATTGATGACAATATTCCCCTACTGTGTTTTAAAATGGAGAGTGGTTGGGAGTATAAGGAGACAGATAGAAATTAATAGGATGTTTTCTATCTATACATGGAAAACTCTTCAACACTGTAGACCATACTGGGATTATAATCACATTGCAGGGACCACAAGATGAGCTTCTTAAATTATACTTTACTCTGTAATTTTATTTGTTTATTTCTGCTTTCTTCTTCCTTGTAAGGATTGAAAGCATGACTCTGTGTGCTCTAAGCAAGCAGTCTATTGCTGAGTCACCTCCCAGCCCTGCTTTGCACATATTTTAAGTAGCAATGAATAAAGAGTGAAATTCTATTCTCACCACATAAGGAAACCATACTTTGCAGATAGCACACAAAAAGAGACCGGGTCAATCTATAATGTTTTCTTTGATGTAAGGTTATTAGGAATTTTCAGAATCCCTGGTTACTGGCATCATCTAATGTAGATGCCAGGGAACTATTGACAACCTGTAGTATTGCAGGGAAGAAAGATGGACCTCAAAGAAGTAGAAGCCCCTTCTTAGAACAGGGCTGCTGTTGTCAAGGCTGAATGGGATGATGATGTGATTGTCCCACTGCTTTCTTGACTATACTAAGAAAGTGTATTTAGATGTTCTTTCTGGAAACTCAGAGAAAACGGTGTTAAGTCAAAATAGCTATTTTCTAGACCTAGCTCTACAACAATAAAATTTATGAGTCATGTGAACCAGGTGTACCAATGTCCTGACTTAAACAGTTGGTTACTTTCCTTTTCTTGCTAAATGGTGTATGTGTGCCCTTATAAAACACAGTAGGGTCAGATGGAATGTAACAGCTTTCATCTATTTATTTTCTTACCTATAATTTAATGTGGTTTTTGGACCTATTAGGGAATGCCTAGGTAATAGAGTTGAAAAACCATTAGGGGAACAACTCTGCCTTAAGACACAATATAATACAAATTTTCAACCAGGGAGGAACAAGTTCAAGAGATGTATTGGGTAGCTGTAGAAAAGCTCTTTAAAATACTAAAAAATGAACAAGAGAAATTGTACCTATGTTTCAGTGTGACATAATATTTTGAAGATAAGACATAATAGCAAGTATTTCAATGTAAATCTTTTTCATGTAAAAAAGTTTTAAAATATAATGTGCTATATGTCATGGGGTACTGGGAGATGCCTTTGTTCTGTAAACTGTTAACATTTACAATACCATACATTCTTTCTAACTCAGCTGAACCCATATCTCACAAAGACAAGTTTGCCTGTGAATACCACCCTATAATGTTTTTCACTTAGCTAAGATAAAGGATACTTCAGTTTTGCCCTCCAGTTCTCCTTAAGAAGCTTGACATAGGAGCTGTTATTCCCAGTCTGTCTAGGAACACACTTTTAGATCCTTTTCCAGTTCATGACTCTGTCTGAAATGTTCTTGTTACTTATAGAGAAGCCCTCAATCACTGTTGAATGACTGACATGAGTAGACTTAAAATACAAAATCATCTGTAAACCCAAAACCTTCAGCCACCCCAGTTCCAGATAATAATGGGGATGATTGCTTAACTGCCAGGGTTTTGCTACCAATTAGGATGTTTTGTTGCCAATTATACCAAGTGCAAGATGGAGTTTCACCCTCTCTTAATGCTAGGAACGATCTGAGGTCCAACAAATGACCAACCACAACCACCACTATTTGCAGTCTCTTTGCTCACTCTTGATTAGATTCACTCGTGCCTATGGGTGTTCAGGAATAGTTCCCATTTCAGAAGACATCAGTGTTTGTGATATAAAGTGCAGCATCTTCGAACAGAGCCTCTCAGGGAAGAATCTGATAATCCCTCCACATAGCTCCAAGAGTGAACTCTGGGCCCCTTATCCCCAAGGCTGCCAGCCTGCTGGCTTCTAACTGCTTGAATACATTTTACTATTCCCCTGTACTCTTAACAACTTTTCAATTAGGGTGAATTTCTCCAAAGCATTAATCACCTTTGACAAAGTGAAGCAGAAGCAGCCAACCTTTCTCACAACCCATGAGTAGAAACACTCTTCTATGGCTGATTGTTCACATGCATAAACAGTTTTCCTCTTTAATACTATGAGGTTTATGGCTCAAAACCTAGGCAAAATTTTAACACTATGAAACTCAACTGACCTCGTTGTAAGGCTCTCCAGTCACTTTGCTCTGCACAAGCTATCCTCTGAGCAGGTAACTAAAATAGATATTTTCTTTTTAATGTGCACGTGAACTTTGGAGTAGGTTTGGGAAACCCAGCTTTCAAATGTTATCTCATTTAGTGACATCATCACTGATAATAGTCCATTGCTTGATGATAAAATAGCATACATGTTTACCTATAGCACCTTTAGCATTTATGACAAATAATATTTCTTGAATTCTTTTTTACATAGGTGTTAGGCTAGTGTAGGGTGGTGGCAGGATGAGGTGGATTTCATAGTTGTCTTTTACATTTCTTTTTTTTCTTATCTTTACAAATGACATCATCACCTGAATAATTTGTCTAGCTCTTTTTCTGGAGGTTTTCATTCTCTTTTCATCTTCTCTCCTCTCCCCTCTTCATCCATTCTTCATCAACCTGTGTCACCTCACTTGTTTAACATAGGCTGAAGGCAGAGGCTCTCCCCACTCTCATCAGTATCAGGTCTTGCAAAAAAAATGACATGAGTTTTTGAAGTGTCTTCCTGCAGGTCTCTTGTCTCTCTGTTGTTTATCCTCTATTGACATTCATGAATCACCTAGAACTTTATTCCAAATACTGACTTTGACTCAGGAGCAACAGCATCCCTGGATGGAGCATGATAGAAACTCATACCTCATGTCTACCCCTTGACTTAATGAATCAATTCACATTGTTAATAAATTTCAGAACTTTTCTGTTCACAGTGATTGGGGGTGGTACCCATCAGCAGCACAAATTGGCTGCTCTTTGGATAGAATATCCAGGATGACTTCTAACGTTGCACAGAATACAACCAGTGAAACTGATACTCTTTCCTACATTTTTGTTCTCCTTCTGTGCTATTCCCTAATACAAAGACCTCAGCCACAGGAATGATCACTCTGTTCTATCATCTCCTTTGAGTTCTTAGCATCTAATGTTCTATCTCTTCATAAAAATTCCCCTTTGATCTTACATGACTAGTTTGCTCCTATTAGGGGGCAGTGCTGGTGTGAATGTTTTGGTGTGTTCACATAGATGGGTAGGTATGTGTGTTTGGGTATGTATGCCTCTGTGGAGGTTAGAGATCGATCTCCAGCATCTTCCTCAATTAGTCTACACATTTGTTGTTGTTCTTTTTTTTCTCACTGGAACCTGGAAATTACTGACTCACTGTCTCACCTAAGTTGTCTGTCTAGCAAGCCCCTGAGATCTGCCTGTCTCCATTTTCCCATTGTTGGGATTTCACCAAACCCAGTGTTTTACTTAGAGGCTGAGGATGAAACTTAGTTATTTAGGTTTGTGTACTGACTGGAATATCTCCCCAGGATGTCTTTCATTTTTATTTTAGAATCATTTGGTCAAAGACAATTTCCTTTCATCACTGATAAGAGAGTAGTCACAAGATCAACCACTGTTTTAGGTGCTTAGCATTAATTCTCTGCTTGACAGTTAATTGTTATCTGACATTCTGTCTGTTTATTATACATTTCCTCAGTTTTACAAGATCCTTGTTAGCTTTTTGTTGTTGTTGTTGTTGTTATCACCAGAACTAAAAAAAATGTGATTTTCACATAGTCAGTATCCAAACAATGAATATTGAACAAAATTTGTTAAAAGAGGAAAGGGATAACAAACAAGAAATGTTGAGAATACTTGAGAAGGGAGCCCAAGAAATGGTCCTAAATAATTCTGAGAAAGGCTGAGGCTGAGCAGTCTAACCAACTTAAGTTCAGAGTTCGAGAGCATGAAAAAGCTTCATTATTTTGAGAACATTTCCTTAAAAAGTATAAACCTACTGGGTTGTAGAAAAAATTTCTCCCTTGTCTCTAACAAAAGAAACTCTGACTTTTCTACTTTATTTTTAAGAAAAAAAAAGTCTTTTCATAATTTTCATAACATAAATGTGACCTTTATTAGGGCAAGTGGGTCTTTGATGCAAGCTCATGAAGAGCAAAATAAATTCCAGCTCACAGCTTTGGACATGCTGTCACTTGTGTAAAACAAAGTTTCCAGAAAAACTTGACTCTTTACTGAACTTTCTGTAAATCAGATTAATTAAAATTTCAAAGACTGTGGAAAGTTCAGGATACTGTAGGTCCAGAGCCTAATTATATCGACCCTATATTTAGCCCCCTAATGTTACAGAGTACTCACCAAAGAAGGCCACTGAGACACATTCCATGGTCAATTGAAAGTCATTATTCCAGCCAGCTGGAACTACATTTAGGTATTTGGGACCCAAATGTAGCATCAAGTATTTAGAGTAAGAGGATTTTAAAGGCAAAAATCACATCCTGGTAACTCACTAGAGGTTGGAGTGTGTGTGCTAGCAAGCAGTTTAACAGAAGCTAAGATTAGTAGCTAGTTGGAGAAAAGGTTCTGCATAGGCAGGCACTATAACAGAAGATAAGTTAACTAGGGCATCTTGACCTCAGTTTTCTAGAATATATAGTTGGATAATTTTTCTTGGGAGTTTTCATAAAGGAGATCAAATTCTAGTTAAGCCTGAAATGGCCTCACCAAGAATACAAGTTGGAGGAACCCCTTCACTGTCTTTTCCTGTCACACTATTAACCATTTATTACCCTCCACTGTGTGTGACCTGATATTTTTGTGACCTAAAGGATTATTAGGTAAATCCTTTAGAAAGTACAAACAAATCATTACCTTCCACCACCCCAAAGGCTAAATATATGGTCAGATAGTGTCTGAGGTCTAAAGCAGAGACTTTCTTGAATTGCTATAACCTATTCATTTGATATCTCCATCAATGTATTTAAAAGGTGACTTGAATGAAATGTTTCCGCACCCAGATAAGCCTCTTTGTCAAGGCAGCAATTCAATCCAGATCAGACCAAACTGAATAGGATAAAACCTCCTGGATGATTTTCTAGCCACCTCCCCCAAGACTGAAAAGGAAGCCCAGAAAACCATGTGACTGTTCTCTGCGGGGGGGGGGGGGGGGGGGGCGCGGCAATTTAAATGCCCTTTGGGGGTGGTCTTGAGCATCTCTGGTGGAGTAGCCCTGTTTGGCAGGCTTTCTGGGATGGGCTAGGGATTGGGGAGAAAGAGATGGGGGAGGGGTATTGAGGTAGAACTTTTACCAGAACATGCCAGACTCTGGGTATATGGATGCCAGGAGCTGAGATGGAGCTTCCATCAGGACATTGATCTATGAATTTCTTTGTTTCATTACTATAAAAACTTCTTAAAACACATTGAAACCTAAAATTTGAAATAATCTATATTCACATTCCTGGGTCATATTCACTCATATTTAGCTCCAGCATAAACTTTTGTGAGTTTTATTTGTTGTTTTCATGGTTTTTTTTTTTGTAAGAATTATATTTCTGCATCTGCATTTGCCTTAGCCCTGTAAGTGTTCACTTGGCATCAACTGAAATACCATCAGTCAGGTGGGATAAATGTTAAGAGTCTGTGTAGCAAACACCATAGGAACAGCAGGTTAGCCTTGCCACTGATTAATCTCTCTTCTCATTCCCTAGTTTTGACCCTAAACTGAGATAATGATACCCATTTCTGTGCTGTTTGCTTTATTTGTTGTGGATGTATGTCACCTTTCCCCTTGTGAAGACAAAGCCTTTCCTTGACTCTCTCATTTGACTTCTAGATTTAAGAATTACCGCAAAGCAATATGAGCAAATATGCATTTTATATATAACTTAAAGGGAAGAACACTTAATTTCAAAGAGGGACTTGAAAGGCCAGGAAATGGAAGTTGCACAGGAGGCCTCGCTATTTTTTGAAATCATAGAAAACTGACACGACAAAGAAACTACTCCAAGAATGTCACATTTACTGAGACTCTTTCTTGTATTCTGACCACGTGAAGAAATATTTAGGGACCCAGTTCACACTTCATTTTAATGGGGACTATTTGGCCTCACTATACACGTATTCTGTGACTTCTGCTCCACCCTATTTCTTAACATCAGCTGAGAGGCATGTAAAGAATAATGTAGGTTTCCTGTTGACTGACATTCTCTGGAACATTTATATAAATTGCAAGAGTAGAGTACCAAAGAAAGCTGGCTGATTAAATGGGAAGAAAAGAAATCAATGTTTTATCTAAGGAAGCAATGCTCAAATGGTCCAGGTGCTAATGCCTGGTGAGCAGATATTGTGATAAGTTTGGGGAAGTCTCCCTAGACTGTGGCATTACACCACTTGAGATGCTATTAGGGTCCACTGCCAGATACAAATGAGTAATCATTTAAATGGACCCTTAATTGGGGGATGTGCAGCATGGTCAAAGGGGAGAGATTAAACCATTTACTCACAATTAGTTTTCTGAAAAAGTACTAGGGGATTCTTAGACTTTCACCACAGAATGGAAAGTAAGTATTTGCATACCCATTCTAATGTTGATTACAAACACAAAAAGATGATTGTCTCTCCTTGGCAGCTTTCTGCATAACCCAGTGTGAAGGTAATAGAGTTTGAAATAGGCCAAGTGAAAACAAAACAAGAGAACAAAGGCATGCATCTAATCACTAGCTCTGAGGTATTTACCTCTTTGTGTATGTGTGGGGATGGGGATAAAGAAAGAAGCGTTGTATGCTAGCCAAAGAAAATGAGAAAATGTGTGCTAAGCATAATATACCAAATGAGCATGAATGTTCTTTGTTAAAATTAATTCCAATAAATTTTGTAAGATGGTATATAAATTAGTGAATATATAAATAGCTTATAATAAATAAAAGTAGTCATACTGATTATAAATATTATTAAAAATAGAATCGTGCATCTGATGTTTAATCTTGGCGGATGTCTTGATTGGATCTGGAGTCAACTAAGAGCTGTGCTTCTGTACAGGTCTGTGAGGACATATGCAGGAAGAATTAACGGAGGAAAAGAGTAGCCAGCACCTTGCCAGGGATAGCATGGATGTCAAGAGATCTGAAGAAAGCAGAGCGGCTTGCCTTCCTTTGCTTCTTGATGGTTAGTGCACTCTTGTTGCTGCAGCTGCTATTGTCATCCATCAGGGGCATCACTACCCTGCTTCTTTGGACATCCAGCTCCAAAGACAAGCAGCTCTCCAGATGTTCCCAAGTCCCTCTTAGAACTGCTGGGGTATTCAGTCTCAATAGACTGGGTAACTCCCAGGTCTCAGGCTTTCCAGTGTACATATGGCTATTGTTGGGATACTCAGTCTCTGTTGTGGGCCAATGTAATACACCCCCTTTATCCATTGCATTGGCAGTTTTACTCTACAGAACCCCAGTACAATGGAAATTTCTATTACCTTCTTAAGGTGCAAAAGACTGTTTAATTTAAATTTGTCATAACCCTCTATATCAGTTACTTTATTGTAACTGTAATAAGATGCCATGATCAAAAGCAATGTATAGAAGGAACAATTTAATTTGGCTGATAGTGGTACCAAGTTCATCAAGGCAGAGAGGCATGGTGGTGAGAGACAAGGAATTAGACAGATTTCTTGATGAATAGATAGACAGACAGGTAGAAGGAGCCACAGCTAGGTAAGAAAAAGGGCAAACTGCTAAATGGCTGGCTTCTCATCCTTCTCACCTGAGCTTTGCTGCTTAAAGCAAAGGCCTCGGAGGGTTTTTTTCTCCTGCCCATAGGCCTCCTGCTTATGGACTGGTTTCACAAATTCAAAGCAGGTTCAGACTGCTTATACAATAAGTGTGGGCCAATCGCCCATCCCACCTTTCTTCAAACTGACAAACTGACCAGCTCTGAATTGGGGAGGAAAACTCTTCAGAGACATAAGAGCCCCAGCCCTTCCAGAAGAGAAAGGAGTTTTTGCTTCCCAATCTCAGCCTTTGCTTTGCAGAGAATCTTTTTCTCTGTGTCTGCTGCCTCTCTCTCTCTCTCTCTCTCTCTCTCTCTCTCTCTCTCTCTCTCTCTCTCTCTCTCTGTGTGTGTGTGTGTGTGTGTGTGTGTGTATGTGTGTGTGTGTGTGTTTCCTCAACAACTCCCACCCCTAATCTTCTTCATCTGCTGATTCTTTTTGCATTGCTAGGGATTTCTCCACTTCTACCTGCTGCACTTGAAGGGACCAGCTTCCCTTTTGGCAGCCATAACGGCCGAACACGTGCTCTATGACCTTGTCTTGGTCACTAGAGGTTAGGTGCCTGCCTCATGACAAGGAACCAATAAGAAGTTAGCTGGTGGTGCTATGCTTTACGACCCTGGGTGTACTTTACGGACAAGCACACAGCAATGACGCAGAGCATAGCATCCACCCTGGGAGGGCCTATGGGCCATAACAACCAGTTGACCAATCAACACAGGGCAAGCCCTCCAAAGCTGGAGACACACCAATAGTGAGCCTTTCATACCCCTAGACACTCCCCTTACGCTGCCCTATAAGATCTCGGTCCTGTGGCTTCTCAGAGTCTTTGCTAGCCATCCGCCATGGCGGGTGTGTGAAAGACCCGAGCTAACATGGGGTTAGCTCATTAAATTACAATAAAGCCTCATGCAGTTTGCAGCAAGCTCTCGAATCCACCTGGTGATTGGGGTGACCGAGGTCGTGGCCTGGGACCCCGGATACCTGAGTTTTCCGGGGGTCTAACACACTTGAGATTTTCCCTACCTTTTAAATTCTTTATCTGGCAGAGAAAATGAACCCAATGAAGACCCTTAGACAGTAACAGTGTCCGGAAGCTGAGAGATCACAGTTTTACCCACATGGAGGAAGAAAAGAGAACACAGGAAGTGAGATAAGGCTATGAATGCTCAAAGCCCAAGTCCAATGACACCCCCTGCAAGGTTGCACCACCTCCCCCAACAGTACTAAAATGGGGATCCCACCATAGATAACCACTCAGTTCAAAGCCAATTAAAAACCTTTATTTAAGCCAGTTGGGACTACATGTATCTGAGACCCAGGTGTAGCCACAAGCATTTACAGTAAGGGGCTTTTAAGAACAAAAAAATCACATCCTGGTGTCTTGCTCAGCAGCTGCAGGGGAAGGTTTTGCACAAGCAAACAGTTTAATAGAAGCTAAAATAAGCGGTTAGGTGGAGGAGGTTTGCACAAGCAGGAAGTTTAACAGAACTCAAATTAGTTAGCTGGGGCATCCTGAAACCAAAGAAAATACCTTTAGTGTTATCCCATTCCTGGGGATCCTTCTGCTGTGCTGGAGCTCTGTCCTCTCTCTCTCTCTCTGTCTCTCTGTCTCTCTGTCTCTCTCTCTCTCTCTCTCTCTCTCTCTCTCTCTCTCTCCCTCCCACCTCCCTCCTCTGTCCATTCCCTATAACAAAGTTCTTTCTAAAACTCACCCTCCATGGCCCAGGAATTTCATTATTTGAATTTGAAAGACAAAAACCCCAAAACACAATGATCTGGAGGTAGCTTTGGTGGCTATTGAGTTTCCAGGACCTCAGCTCCATTGCTCTCAAAGACACCAGGATATGCTCATATTATTTTTATAACTCACTTGTCCTGTACATAAATTAGAAACCCATAGATGCTCAGCATTGAAAGAGAAGTATCAGCTCATGACCCCCAAGACCAAGTTCTCAGGACAAAGATTTATTTGCCCACAGGGACAGAGGGCAGACAAAGACAGGAGACAGAGGAAGAGCAGGAAGGGACAAGGGAGAGGGGAAAAGGAGTATTTCTCCCAGAGGGACAAAGGACTGTCTCTAGATAGAGAGGGGACAGACAAAGCCATAGGAAATTTCCAGTTTATAAAGGTAAAGTGGAAACCCCTTATTAAGATGAGGTATTTAATTTTAATTAGGCACATTAATTAGGTGATCCAAAGGGGGCCTTTGATTGCTGGACTTCAATACTTTGATAACTGGACTTTGATAGTCAGCCTTAGGAGGAGAAAATGGCCAAATAAGGGAATAGATCTTGGGGGCTAGCTTTCAGAAAGTAATCTAATGGTTTTCAGTAAGGCAGAGGGAATGGGAGAGAGTGCAAGGCCTGCCTAAGCTGCATGCCCAAGTGGACTAGTGTCCCTTCAAGCATAGTTTATTTTAAATTTCTTTGTTAACTAGACAATAGAAAAAAAACTTGACTTTCTAAAACATCTATTTTAAAATATTGTTCAGTTAATAAAAATGAATAGAATCTGAAGTAAATCTGAATCCGAATTTACTATTGCATAGGAAATGTAGTATATGCTAATGCCTGTGTTCTGGAAAACACTGACCGACCTTTTAGCCTCAGCTCTGCCACTGCTGCAGCTTCTACTGCAAATCACCCTGCAACACCAGCTCCCCAACTATTCTGAGAGCACCTGTTAACTGGGACAGATTTGGTCCAGTCTTTCCACACCTATTTTCCCAACCATTCATATCCTTTCACGTTCATCTACAAAATACAATTTAGGACTCATCTATTGGTTTCTCACTTGAGTTCCCATCTTGGTTGCACTTGATGAGTGTGAACATTAATCCAAATAAACCTTACCCTCCCTCCCAAAGTTGCTTTTGGTTAATGTTTTATCTCAACTACAGTGAGCAAAGTAGGATACTACCAAATGTTAACCTCTGGCTCTACATTGTATGCAGAGATACAAAATCTATTCACACACCAGCAAACCCCTCACACACACAGACATACTGAATAAAGAATGAGTAAATGGGTGCAGATGTTTTGTTCACCTTCCTCAGTTTTTACTGCATTAAATACTTTCATTTGAGAGCTGCTTTCTGTGATATGCTAAGATGTTCAAATGCTAGATGAGCTGTAAAACAAACTATTAAGGGTCTATAATATGGTACTTTGTCAAAATGTTTAATCTTGGTGATATTTATTTTAAGTGCCATTATCAGACTCCCCGTGGAAGAATGATGTTGCTAGTTTAGTAATGTGTAGTAACACTCATTGCATCAAAGGGAGTAACATTTAAATACACAACATAATGGGAAGGGCTTTGAAATGTAGAATTTAACTTGGCATGGCCAAAGCTCCTTTTATCCTGGCCCTTAGAATGTAGCGCCCTTTTCCCACACGTAACTTAGTGTCAGAAATGAATCGGCTCTGACTGCAGTTATCACATAATTGACAGTCGGTCCAATGTAATGCTTCCAATTTTTTTGCTGGATAACTAAAGCATGTGAATAGTCAGACTCCAGAGAAACCCTTTCTAATTTAGAGCATCTATGCTAATGGTTCTTCTGGTGTCTGTGGAAGGCACTAAAAGGCTTTCAGCATCAGTATGACAAATAAAATTTGTGTTTAAATTGATATTGTAAAGGATGATATGCTGTAAACCTTACCAGGGCAGTTAGAAGTTGATATAGAATGTGACTCTAATGTCTTAAGTGACTACAGAGCCCTTTTGCAAAATTTCATCACCTTTCATCTGTGAACACTACAGCCTGAACACATGTGTCAAAGCTGGTGCTGCCTCAACTCTCTGGTGTAGGGAAGTTAAAGCCCAATGAATTACAGCTTTGAGAAAACCGCCTCTCGGAGGCATCACAGGACAATGTAAATTGTCCAGGGAGTGGGGAAAATGAAAGAGATCTGGGCTTGAATCTTCTTCTACTTTCAGTGGGTGTGCAGATGAGAGTATGTGACTTCCTCTGATGGCTATTTCTGCATTCAGAGAGGTAGCAGTCTGTGGAAATTAAGGGCATGGGGTCTGATGTAAGATTTTTTGGGTTTGAACTCCCTATGTTCTGCAAGCTAGGCACATGCATCTTCTCTGCCCCTGCAAGTCACCTGTTGTATGAGTTTAATAGTACTGCTGTAACAAAATAGAGAGCAGATTAAACAGCATACATTAGCTTTCTCACAGCTGGGGATGGTAAAACACTGGCATTTTGGTATCCTCATCTCTGGTCCCAATTGAGGCCCCTGTTGGCTTATAGATAACTGACTTGCTGAACTCTTTCATGTGACTTTCTTTTGTTGGATACATGCTTATGTTTAGATGTCTGTCTTGGATCTAAAAATGTATCTTTTTATACAGAATATTTTACTAGTAATTTTTTGGGGGGACTTTGGGAGCCAGGAGGCTAGAATTTAAATGTATGAAATTTGTGGGACACAAGTATGCCCATAAAATCCATTAGATTGGAAAATAATGGATCGTACTTCACAGGCAAGAATCAATAAATTAAAATACTTAATGCAACAATAATTTAGAGGAAGGTTTTTTTATGGCTGGCCCTGAGGGCACAGAGGATATATGATTCTTAGGGGAATAATTATCACCCAAGTGGCATATTTTCACATAAACGCACACACACATGAACACACAAAAACACACATGTTTGTGTTTATAACATATATATATACATATGTATATATGATGTTCCCTTATGGCTTTTTCAATCATCCTTAATGTGTTTATCCCTCTACTCTTCTTCATCTATATATTTGCTTTTTATTTCCTCTCATTGTTAAGCCTCCCACCCCATTTTCCTCCCTCATAAAACCTGTGTCCTACTATCCTTCTCTCTCAACCCTCACTCATGTCCCTTTGTGCTTTACTGATTTCTGTATGTACTCCAGGTTACATACTCACATTTAAAAATTCATAACTATGATGAAAAAATACAAGAGAAAATGCAGTTTTTTGTCTTCCCAGGTCTGAATGACCTCATTCATATAATGTTTTAAAGTTCTCCCATTTACCTACAAATAGTCTGGGGAGTCTAAGGTACTCCCGAAACAATATAGCCTATAGCCTCTAGGGACTCCTAAAATACAGTCTATTGCCATCACATTTTCTCCCAGAACTTAAAGGTAAGATCCTATTGCTGAAGATACCAGACACCTTGGACACAGGACTTGGATGAACACAGCTGGAACAGACCTGGAAGCCTCTAAGGTTGTTCATAATATCTTAAAGTTCTGTGCAAGGTGTCAAGGGAGAAAAGAAAAAGACAGTTCTACCCAACTGTAAAGCCTATGAACCAAATGATGAGCATCCTGGCAAGATATCCCCAACTGTGCAGTAATGACATATTTCATAGGGACAACCAACAGCTATCTGATTTTCCCCAAGGCTTGCTCAAATGAAGGGAATTACTGCTTTATATTGTAAATCTATCAAACTTCCTGCAGTTGGTGAGGTCACGAACCCTAGTAGGGAACCTACTACTGTCACTTTCCTAAGCCAGTATAATTTCTAACTGCAATCTATTTGTTATCTCATTTGTTTTATTTGTTATCTCAAATTAATTATACTTGGTATCACAAATTAATTATAGCAACTGTTTTTAAATCAACATCATGCTGTATAATTTGAGTTCAAGGAAACTAAATTCCAAATCCAATGGATTTAACCAAATTTGCATTGTCTATGGATGACAAATTCAAGCCTGTCTGAGTAAAACCCAATAGTTCTATGTCTGTATGCATTTGTTTTTCTTTGCTTACTCAGAAAATGAAGATGAAAATATAAGCCATCTTTTTCCCCTTAGAAAAGCAAATCCAATTGGATTCCTGAAATTTTTCCTGTATGTATCTTCTTCTTTGTGTAAACATACATATTTTCATTGTCTTCCAAGTTCTCCCTCACCAATTGCTTTTTGCACATTTTCCCACTATTTCAGGAACATATATTCACATGATTATCTATCAACTTCTCTCAGTATACTGCAAATCCTGAAAGAAAAAGGATGTATCTCATTTACTTCTATGTTCTGGTCAATATAAAGCTGGTCAATGAAAGTTTGTGTGTTAAAGTGGTTGAACTACAAATGAAACTACATACATATAACTACAAAGTCTCCATCATTGCTTTAAGCTTGTTGGTCTTTAACATGGCAGAGGGAGATTAGAGATTGTGAAGTACCCACACATTTATTTAGTATTGCTCATGACCCTAACCCATACTGTGATAACCATGAGTGTTTCCTGAGTAATGTAAAAGAAATTTAGAATAATGCCATTGCTGTATTCAAAAATTCTTCAGCATGACTCTGTTTGTATCAGTGCACATGAGATTTAAGTTTGTGTCTGAGTAATTGGTTAGAGTACAAGATCTCTGGCCAGTAATTTGACACGTGTAACTTTTTTATTCTTCTTTATACAACACATCCCGACCGCAGCTTCCCCTCCCTCCACCCTGCCAAGTACCCCCACCTCCCCACCCCAGATCCACTGCTCCTGCTTCCCTTTAGAAAAGAGCAGGCTTCCCAATGATATCAGCAGAGCACAGCACAACAAGTTGCAATAAGACTAGGCACAGACCCTCATATCAAGGCTAAAGGAGGCAACCCAGTAGGGGGAAAAGGGTCCCAAGAACAATCAAAAGAGTAAGAGACACCTGTTCACACATACTGTTGGGAGTTCCACAAACACTCCAAGCTAAGCAGCCACAGAATACATGCAGAGTACCTAGTTCTTACTTATGCAGGCTCCATGGTTGCCTCCTCAGTCTCTATGAACTCTGCTTTGTTGATTCTATGGGTTGTGTTCTTCTGGCATCCTAGAACCCTCTGGCTCTTACAATCCTTCCTCCCCTTTTCCCAATGGTTCCCTCAGTACCACCTAATATTTGGGTATGGGTCTCTGAATCTGATCCCAACTACTGGAAGAAGCTTCTCTGATGATGACTGGACAAGACTCTGATCCATGAATCTAGCAAAAATATTGTTAGTAATGATTTCATTGACTTTTTTGTCACTTGTATCTGGTTCTACCCTAAGCCTCTGATTGATCCAACTTCTAGTCCCTATCTGAGCAGTGTCAGTCATCCCTTTGCTCTCATGGCTTGCTCGTCAAATTAGACCACTCATTTGTTGGCCACTCTGACAAGCTCTGAGCTACCATTGCTCCAGCACATCTTGCAAGCAGTACCAACTGTAGGTAGAAAGTTTTGTGGCTGGGTTGGTGACCCAGTCCTACCACTAAAAGCCTTGCCAGATTATTGAAGATGGGCAGTTCAGTCTCCTTATCCTCCATTGCTAGGCTTCCTTACTAGGGCCATCCTCATAGGTTCCACGAAGTTTCCAATGCACTAGGTTTCCACATAGGTCACTAGTGCCCACCCATTCCAGTCCTCTTTCCCTCTGTCCTTCCCTCCCACACCTGATCCCTTCTGTTCCCTTCCCCAACCTCCCACAGTCCACTATCAAAATTGATTCTATTTCCCCTTCCTGGGAAGATCCATGTGTACCAGTTAGAGCCCTCCTTGTTACTTAGCCTCTCTGGGTTTGTGGATTATAGGGTGATTATCTTTATTAGCTAATACCTACTTGTAACTGAATACAAATCATATTTGTCTTTCTGGATCTGGGTTGTCTACCTCAGGATGACTTTTTTCCAGTTCCATTCATTTGCCTGCAAATTTCATGATGTCATTTTTTCTAATAGATGAATAATACTCCATTGTATAAATATAACCCATTTTTATCCATTCTTTGGTTGAAGGATACCTAGGTTGTTTCCAGTTTTCACTATTATGAATGAAGCCACTATGAACATAATTGAGCAAGTGTCCTTGTGGTAGGATATAGAGTGTCTTTTAGGTAAATGCCTAAGAATGGTGTAAGCTAGGTCTTGAGTTAGATTTGTTCCCAGTTTTCTGAGGAATAACCATATTGATTTCCATAGTGCCTGTATGAGATTGGACTCCCTCATAGCAATGGAGGAGTGTTCCCCTTGCTCCACATCCTTTCCAGCATGTACTGTCACTTATGTTATTAATCTTAGCCATTCAGACAGGTGAAAGATGGAATCTCAAAATAATCTTGATCGTGTTTCCATGATGACAAAGGATGTTGAACATTTCTTTAAGTGTTACTCAGCCATTTGAGATTCCTCTGGTGAGAATTCTCTGTCTTGCTTTGTACCTTATTTTTTTAATTTGATTGGTTTATTGGCATATAATTTCTTGAGTTCCTTGTATAATTTGGATATTAGCTTTCTATTGGATGTAGAATTAGTGAAAATCTTTTCACATTGTTAGGAAACTGTTTTGTCCTATTGAAGGTATCATTTGTCTTACAGAAGCTTTTCAGTTTCATGAGGTCTCACTTATTGTCAATCTTATTGCCTGTGATATCAGTATTGTTTAGGAAGTTGTCTGCTGTACTGATGCAGTCAAGGGTATCACCTACTTTCTCTTCTGTCAGGTTTGGTTTGTCTGGTTTAATGTTGAGGTCTTTGACCCACTTTGACTTGAGATTTTTACAGAATGACAAATATGAATCTATTTACATTCTTCTACATATAGGCATTCAGTTAGAACAGCATCATTTGTTTAATATGCTTACTTTTTTCATTGTGTATTTCTTGTTTATCAAAATTCCATGTTTGTAGATGTATGGATTTATGTCTGGGTCTACAATTCAGTTCTTTTCATCAACCTGTCTATTTTCATGACAATGTAAAGGTGTTTCCATTACTATAGATCTGTAGTACTGCTTGAAATCAAGGATTCTGATACTTCTGAATTTTTTATTGTATGGGATTGTTTTTAGCTATCCTGGGTTTTTTGTTTGTTCGCTTGTTTGTTTGTTCTGTTTTTCCACATGGAAGTGAGTATTGTACTTTCAAGATCTGTAAAGAATTGTATTAGAATTTTGACGGGAACTGCATTGAATCTGTAGATTGTTTTTGGTAAGATTTTTACTGTGTAATGCTACTGATCCATGTGCTTGGGAGATTTTCCCATCTTCTGATATACTCTTCAATGTCTTTCATCAAAGACTTGAGTTCTGGTAACACAAGCCCTGCACTTGCTTGGTTATGGTTACCTCAAGATATTTTTATATTGTTTGTGACTATTCTGAAGGTTGTTGCTTCCATGATTTCTTTCTTGTGATATTTTTATCTTTATATTTCTGAGTCTACTTAACACATAGGACCAATGCCATTTCTGGGGAAAACACTTTACATTTAGAATAAGGTCTTTCAATGAGAGTTAGTAAAATTCACCATGGAATTTACAGGTAAGGTGGCCCACTTCATTTTCATGGGTTGTGCTAAATGCTAGTTATGTAGTTATTGAGGGTACTGAGGGAAACAGCCATCAGTCATTCCACACAGATTTATGGGAGCACCTGAAGAACCAGAAACTCAAAAAAGTTTTGGCCAGACCCTGCCAGCAGTGTGCCATCTGTTCTATAAGTAGCAAGTGAGCAGAAAAAGATGACTGGTTAAATTGAATCACCACTCTGAAGAGATTCTGGCTTGTAAGATACAAGTGATAAATGGATCCTTGTAGTGATGCCAACAGGAATATCTCTTTAAAAATATTTAAGAGTGTAAATCCTTGTAGATACTGTTCACTCTAACACTTAGCTTTTCTTTTCTAGTATTTTTGTATTATTTTAAAATAGGTTTTTAATTGAAATAGATTGGCATTTCCTTCCTCTTCCCTTTACTCTCCCTCCAGCCCCTTACATAGCCAACACCCCCTCCTCATTTTCCTTGACAACTCTCATGCTGATAACCTCTTTAATATTAGACACACACACACACACACACACACATACACACACACACACACACACACACACACACACACACACACACATATATATATATATATATATATATATATATATATATATGGAACCTGATGAGTCTTTTTTTGTTGCTGGAATGAAAATTGTTTCAAGGCTGATCCCTCTGCATTAGACAAACAATACAATAAAGGGCTCATCCTTGGGAGAGATTAATTCTCCTAATCCCAGGAGTCATTTTTTCTTGCTCAAACTGAGTTGTTACTATCATCATATCTCTTATCCATTGGTATGGTGCAAATATGAAAGTTAATGGACAGGATACTCATTTTGTTGTTCTTTGAATTTCTGTGTGGCTCTGAATTCTCTGTGTTAAAATTATACACTGTTTTGGGTCAAGGTCTCTCACTGAATCTGGAGCTGACCATTTCAGCTAGACTGCGTGTTCAGCAACCCCCAGGGATCCTCTCTTAGTGGTCCATATTTAGATGTTGGGGTCCAAACTACAGCTCATGTAATTGTGCTGTAAGGAATTTATACACTGAGCAATCTTCCTAGCCTAGGATGACTACTGTTGATGGAGAAAGAGTAACAGAGAAAAACAAACCCTGGAGAATTGTGTGTATACATATGTGACAATTTGGTAACTAAAAGGGATGCTTCTGGAGAAGGGCCATAGATTGTGGGAACCACTTTAGAAAAAAAAAGTGAAAATTCAAAGCAGTTGGTGGGTTGGAGAGATATGTTTTGTTCCTTGTAAACATGTATAGGGCTGTTTTGAGACTTCATATACTACCATATTGGGTTTTTCATAGCTCAGAACTTTAGGATAGTATGATAATGGTCCCCAGCTTAATAAGATTCTAAAGTTCTTGTTTCAATGTATGATACCATCATATTTAAAATGTAATAACCATCCTATTTATGCAATCTCATTTTCCCTGAATGTTTGTACTTTCCAAGATGAAATAATAAAAAAAAATCAGCTCAAATAGCCTTTTCACCATACTTTTATCATCTTTGAGAAATAAGGGTAGAGCAAACATAGATCTCTAATGTTTATAAAGGGCTCAATGGGCAGTCAGCACTTAGTGGCAAAATCCACTACCTTTTACTCCTCTTCTTCTTGTTAGAGAAAATGATATCTATATCCATCTTATAGATTATAAAGTGGAGACTTGGAAACCCTAAGTAACTTACTTGAATTTATTTAACTCCTAAGGTCTGGATTAGGCAATTAGATCCCGGACAGTCTAATTGCAGTCTAATCTTCCATCTTACAGTATGCTACATTTAGAGCATCATTATTACATGCTAGGGTTTTTAGAAACCATCTACCAACATCCTTCTTTTGAGCCATTTTCTTAAAGCTGAAGCATTAATGACTGAAAAGCCCCAGGTGGGCTGAGAATCTCTGGACAGGATGTGGCTGTCAGGACCCAAGAAGCTCTTATAAAAGGTCAGAACATCAGTACCCATTGTTTTCTCTCTACTTTAATACTTCGGGGGAACTGACCAGTAGATGGAATCTTCCATGCCCAAGTTCTCCTTTCTGCCCTGTAAAACTGCAAGCTCCCTGTGCTGCTATGCTTCGTGCTGCAAGCTTCCTGTGTAGCTATGTGCACAGTTTCCATTCCCACAGAGACTACTGTCATTCATTGCTCTGCTTAAATGACAATCTGCACTTGTTGAAGTCATTTTTACCATTTCCTTCATTTCTACATCACCCTGGTCAGTGATCAGTCCCAATCTAATGCAAAGCACCTGTCACATTGTTCCAAAATGTATATCTTACTCAAATAATAATAGTGAAATAAAGTTGTACAATCTGCAACCTCTGTCTCAGTTAACATTTTCAACACATGACATTGTCAACAGTAGACCTGCTTGACATGTCATCCATGCTGAATGAAAAAGTACCTGTAGTCTAAGAACAGTAAATCAGACTTAGACTATACATCAAGCAATGACCTGTCTCCCCTGGGAATGAACACTGTGCATTTTCATTGCCAGGTATAGCAAGTAAACAGGAAGCCATATCTATGTGGTAGCCATCAAAAGAGAGCATTGGCAATTTGGATCACTTGGAGACAGAGCATACTATCAGATGTGGTTGCTTTGTGTGAAAATTCAACACCTTCCTTTGTAAACAACTCATATAGTTTTGGAATAGATCCTCTACACATCTATTGTGGAAATTTACAAACCTTAAAGAAAGTCTTGCACTAAAGACAGTCCTGTGGCAGCAGTGTCCATGAGGTCCATGGGGTTATCAGGGTCCATGAGGTTGAACTGAAAATTTGCATTTCTTTAGGGCTCAGCAGTGCTGCTTGTAATATTGGATGATGCATTTAATTTTGAATATGAGAGATCATGGTCATTTGGCACATTTATTTGCTTGTTCTTTGCTATGAAGAAATTGTGAAAGTCTTTAAGCAAAACTTGTTTCATTTTATTTTTGAAACATGTTTTTGAAACTCTTGAAGACAATCTTATCCACTCACGAGCCACCTGATTCTTATGACTTTTAAGACTTAATTCCATTCTCCTTGTATTGCCCCAAAGTGTTTCAATTTGTGCCTTTTTTCTTGATGAGCCACACTCCTGAGCCATCACACATGCCCACAGTTTATCTGGCATTACTTTCCACTCATTACTGTGACACTCTCTGTAGCTAGGAGCCCATATACACACTTATGTTCTTTGATTTGTTTTTCTTCATGACAGACAGAAAGGATCTCTTACCGAACATCTCAGGGAATAACAAAAGGGTGAGCCCAAACCCAGCTATGTCTAGTGTTTCACACATTGAATATGATATTCCAGAAAAACAAGCATAGCAGACACAAATGAAGAGAGATTGGAAGTACTTGATGCACTTTACAATGAAGCATAATGACTACAAGCCAGATGCATGTATGCCATGTCCATCTAGCTCCTCCCATAAGACAATAAGCAGCTTCAAAGAAGAGCCTATGCCATTTTCACTGTAATGCTTAGTACATGACCTACAGGGAGGAGAATAGAGGTATTCAGAATTCTTTTTTTTTAATGACTGTGATGGTGCAATCTCTCCTCTATCTCTTCAATAGGACTACAGGATCTTGGCACAGTGCTTGCCCATGGATATCTGCATCTATTTTCATCAGTTACTGGATGAAGGCTCTGATGACAATTAGGGTAGCCATCAATGTGATTACTTGAGAAGGCCAGTTCAGGCACCCTCTCTGCTATTTCTAGGAGTCTTAGCTGGGGTCATCCTTGTAGGCTCTCAGGAGTTTTCATGGTACCAGGTTTCTCTCTAACCCCTAGTTGCCCCCCTCCATCAAGATACCCCTTTCATTACTGTCCCCCTCTTTCTCACCCTCAACTTGACCAACCTGATTCCTCATGTTTTCATCCCCCATCCCACCCCATCCCATCCAACACCATCTTCCTCTGCCCCCAGGTTACCCAGGAGATCTCATCTATTTCCCCTTCCCAGGGAGATTCATGTGAACCTCTTAAGGCAATGGGGGAAGTCAGGATCATGATGGGGGAACCCACAGAGACAGCTGAATTGAGCTAATGGGAGCTCACAGAATCTGGATGACAGCTGGCTTTGGAACCTATTCCCGATGCTAGGATGCCTTACCCAACCTTGATGCAGGGAAAGGAGCTTAGTCCTTCTGTGTCTTGGTATGCCTTGCTTTGTTGATTCCCATGGGAGGCCTATCCCTTTCTTAATGGAGGAAGAGTGGATGGGGGTTGGAAGTAGACAGGAGGTGGGGGGAGGGAACAGAAAGAGAGGAGTGAGGAACTGTAATTTATATACAAAATAAATGGAAAAAATAATAAATGGCTTTGACAGAAATTAATGTAATGTAATTCTACCTCAGACTCGGTGTCTCATCCACAAAAGGAACAGTATCAAAGTGAACGCATGGTATCTGGAGCAGAAGGCACAACTGTAAAAGCAAAGGTGGTGCTTTAAAACATCAAAAAATATTCATGTCAACTATTCTACAGATATTTGTTATTAACACTATTACCAATGGTTATGTAGATGACTGAGAGTAGACATTCTTTAGAAGTCTAGGTAAGACATCATTTATCTATGGCAGGTCACAGTTCAGTACTGTGCTACTTGTTAATTGAAATTCAACAACTAGAAATTGTAATTGTTTTTAGTCAAGCACCTGTGTTTTATAGTTGCCCGTTCATTAGAGGGAAGCCTCACATCACTGTATATGTAGGCTGACTTTATGCTCTCTCTCTCTCTCTCTCTCTCTCTCTCTCTCTCTCTCTCTCTGATACTATCACTTGTTCTTTTGTCTTAGTGCTCCATCTAGTTAATGTTCCCAAGGTCCCTCATTTAGATGATAAATGGTATAGTCATATTGCTCATTAGAGATATTTAGATTTATCCATACATAACTTGGTATGAAATAATTAGCTCCCTCTTTTGTGGGAGTTATGAAGTCTGAATGGTGAGGTAGAGGTAGGGCAGGAAGATACGCCTTGAAAGGTATCAAGTAATTAGATAAAATGTCTGAGCTTTATGTAATTTTTAAAAATAAAGGAGCTTGAAAAGTAACAACAGGAAAATGTTTTTTAATGAGGATGAAATAAGCAAGTATCTACATGGCTTTCTTCAATTCCTGACTGAGAACACTTTGATACTAAATGTGAAGGACTAAAGGTGGTTCTTATTTGAGATTGATGAGAGGGGGTATTCATTCAGAAAGGCCTGGAAATCAATGTCTTTGAGATTTGCTATCAGAGTTGTTCAATTACTAATACAGATAATTGCAGTAGTAATCTGCTTCTGCAATTTGGAGAAGAGTCCAAACCCAGAATGATTGATTTTAAAGGAAAATAAAGTCAAAGGCAGATCAAAGTTATTCTTCTAGTAAGTACACCTCTAGTGAGAAAAGCCTCTGCTCATTTTAACTAAAGGGAGTGTAATAAAATATGTAAACATGCAAACAAATGGTTCTTTGAAGACTCACCATCTCTGTGTTTCTGTGTCCTCTTTATGCATAATCCAGAGGCATTTTAAAAGTTAGTTCTTATGGTTCTAGGCATCACTCAAATTTATGTAGCAAGCAAATATTATTTTGCTAAAGATTTGCTATTGATTCTTAAAATCAGGATTCAAGTTTTGACTGCATATCTCTACTGAGCAGCAGGTATTTGGCTCTAATAATAATTGATATTTATACAGTAAATCACTCCCACTTAAGCAAAGATGATATGATAATCTTTGTAATGTCTAACAGTATTTTATTGTCATGTAGTTCATTAATTTATTAGTCAACTGAACTGAATAAAAAAAATCTGGCTCTCACTAATGCATTGGAATGTCACCATGGATAAGAAATAATAAAGTAATTACCCTTTGCAAAAATTTAAGAGAGTGTAGTCTAGGACAATGTGCACATTCAAAGGTAACTTCAAAGCACTATGATGTACTTCACAGGAAATATTCTGGGTGTGTGAGGAGGAAAATATAATAAAACTTCTGTGGAAGATCAGTAGGAATTAGAAAGTATGTTGGGTGGACTGTAGGTTTTGAATACAGCAGTGTGAACAATAGCAGAGGCTCAACAAAATACCCTGCTCTGATTTAAGTAATTCAATACTAGTGGTACATAATATGCAAGCTACACTGTCAGGTGTCAGGATTATAGAAGCCACCTGTCATCCTCTCATCATGAAGAGCTAATATAAGATGCTATTCAGAAAAGGAACATGGTCAAAACATAAGCTAAATTCATCACTTTGGTGGCAAGCTCAGGGATTCTGTGGGAGGCATAGTCTCTTAAGAAAATAGCTTTGTGAGGAAAAAAAAGTAGCTATGAAATACCAGAAATTTCATAGATTTATTTATAACATGTTGGGGTTTGCTCTATGATTTATTGAAAAATATATTATTCTCAGAACAGACTCACTGAACACACAATAATAACCAACCAAAATTATCTCAATTGCTTTAAGTTCTCACAGCCTGGAAAGTCGTTATGCACATGCAAATATTTGATAAGCCAATGCCAGTGTGGGGGTGAGTCAATGTCAACATAGAAAAAGTGAAATAGTGAAAGCCTGTGGATTAGACCGTTGTGCAAGCCAGACTGAATAATTCAGCTTCCTGGCTCAGTGTTTTCTCGGCCTTTTTTTAAAAGCTTGAATTATTAATCTTCCCCTGCTTTTCCAGCTAGACATCGCCATATGGAGACGAATGGTGATGTGCTTTTTTATATATCTACATATAAAATATTTTTTGAGTGAATTACACTTAGGAAATAATTGAATTTTACAATCCAATCTTTAACATAACTTTACAAGCAATTAATAAAGTGACTGACTAGTCTGAGACCAAGAATATATGATATGAAATGGAATACAAAATAGAAAAAGCATAGGTTAACTAGCTTTGTTTAACCATTTAATAATATGTTCATATGTATGTGTGTGTGTATCACTGCTGTTCATTATGACTATATGTATATTTAAAATTATAAGAGATTAAAAGTAAATTTAATTTTAAGAATACAAATAAAGAATACAACCCCACTGAAATACTGCTCTTTTTCTTTTATTTATGTATTATAATATATGAGGTCTGTGGCTAGTACTCAAGTGTCAGAAAACATTAAAATCATATATGTTAAGATTTAAGTGAAAACTGTGTTCTAAAATACAAAAATTGGGGATATTTAAACATAATTAAGGTTACAGACATCTACTTTGTCATCACAGCAGAGACTGGCTAGGTCTCCTGCTCCAGATCATTTCTTTCTTTCTCTTGGTACAAATGAAATAATGTTCATTGGTCAGTTGTGACATTCTGGTGAAGTTAGTTCATGTTGAGTTGGTATCTGTCACTCTCTTGATCCATTAACATAAACTCTCTAATGCAGTACTTTATATCTGTATCCTTTAATTTTCAAATTAATTTAGCCATCACTGGGCACCTTGTTGCCATTAGAATCATTACCATGGAAAGAGGTTGTGTCACCTGATGATTATCTTGCTGGGTTTTACATAAAGAAATTCTCCACTTGGAATTAATCATTATCTCTTGAAGACCTGCTTGTTCAAGGAACTATTGCTAAAAGTCTTAAAATAGTAACAAGAATGAATCTGTCTCTTTGATATTCTGCAAATGCTAGGCAACCACTCTAGTACTAACTTACATACCCAGATCTTGTGTTATTATTGTTCAAAATAGGCAGACAGATGATAGATAGACAGACAGACAGACAGACAGACAGACAGACAGATAGATAGACAGAGACAGTGAGAGAAAGAGAGTGTCAGAGGCAAAAACTGCCAGAGACAGACATAGAGAGAAGCTTACCATATTGCCACATGGCGCGAGCCAGCCTCATTTATTTTCCTATCTTACATTGTGACGTGCAAGAACGTAGGCAAGCACTACCATGCCTGTATTATGTATATATGTGATGTGGGGAAGAATGTAGATTTAAACTGTTCCAAAAGACTAATACACAAATCAAATAAGAATAGGAAGATAAATTGCCCTTTGCCATTGGCTGTTTTATGAGAACACAGAGGGATATAAGAGAAAATTGAAAGATTTTAGGTAAAGAAAGAGTAAAAACAGATGCCAATGGACTTGATTTAGAATGAAAGCTTAGTTGACCTAGAACTTACCAAGTAAGAGAATTTTAAAGAGATAAGTTCAGTCAATCTTTTTTTTTTTCATGATGTAAAAAGCAACCTTAACAATGGACTATGTAGAGAGAGTAAGGGACATGTACACTTAGTTTACATACCAAAGGCATGCCAAAGAGAAAGCAAGGTAACTTGGCAAGTCAGGGAGGACAATAACTGGATAAAGAAGGCATAATTAAAATGTCAACATGTGAGTCAAGGTTTTATTTTTTATTTGATTGTTACTTGTGATTTTTTATAGTTGTTTATGATTAATAAAGGTAAGATAAAGCTATCTTTCTATATATGTATTTTGACCATATTTATAACAGTATTCAAGGTTTTCTTTTGTTTTGTGTGTGGGACATTTGCTACCAAGATGTGCTCTGTTCCTTCTTCACTGAAACTCTCTGAACAAGAGTTAAAGACTATTTTCAGTAGATATACAGAGAGGAAAACTGACTCAGAAAAGTTAGTGATAGATAAAGTAAGCAGAACCTGAACCAGAGTTGGTCAAAGAGCAGAGGAGTTTTAAATTTGTGTGAACCTTTTTAATTTGATTTTATAGTTCAACATAGTAAGTTAGGGATTGCACAAAGGAGACCAATTGAGGTGAGAAAGATAATTTAGCTTCTGTTACAAACTGAAATCCCACTGACTAATAAAATGTAAAGAAAACAATTAGAAATGGATATAAACAACGTGAAGATTTTACAAGAATCTATGTATTTAAAAGCCTTAAAATATAAGTAGTAATCCATAGCAATAGGGCAGAATTTAGTTATATATAAATGCCATGAAAATGATTAGTTCTGTGACTGATTAAAAAACTGCAGCATATGAGACATAGCAAGAATAACTACACATTGATAACTATTAAAATTTCAAAGAATATTAATTGTCTGTATGGATCATAGATCAAGGCTGGTGTTTTTCCAAATGTGATCACAGACATCCATCCACAAATAAAAGAAGCTCAGATATTATTAACCAGGACAAATTTGTAGAAGTAATGCCCAGACATATGCCCCCACCTAAATGTGATATACATGATTCAAGAAAAATGCTAAATGTATGTAATGATAAAGCTTTCTGCCAGCCTCCCTCTTCTGCCACCACTTTAGGGATCTAAGTAACAGAGACCTATATTAGGTACAAGGCTGCTGGCCCATGACTAGGATTTCTTACATGCTAACTCAGTCTTAATTATCAACCATAACTACTAATCTTCATATATTATAAAGATTTATCTGATGGAGGATACCAGCAGCATGTGTCCTCTCTTGTTGGGCTCCCATGGTGACCCCAGAGAAGAAAGGAGGAAGAAGAGAACAATTTCCTGCTTTTCCTTGCTTATATTCCGAGTCTGCCTGCTATGTCACTTCCTGCCTAGATCCCAAGACTTCTTTTACTACATATCCCAGAATCCTCCTCAGCTCCAAGTCCCACCTATCTTGCTTCCCTATTGGCCAACAGTACTTTATTCATCAACCAATATGACAAACATATACATAGAAGAACATTTCCCATCAAAGATATAGTGATAGAAATTTGGAAGCTGTTACCTTTTTGAATAACATTGACCAGCCAGGCCTAAAGTGACTGTTTCTGTTTTACCAGCCTAGTCTCTCATCACATAAAATATATCTAATTTAAATTTTTGTTCTTATTTTTATATAAATCACACTTAAGTGAGAAAAGTTTATTTATAACAAAGTCTGTAAGCTTTGTGTTTTGAAAGAATATAAAACAATTTTCTGATGCTCTGAAAGAATTTATGAGTTAGGAGAAAGAGAAGAGGAGAAGAGGAGGGGAGAGGAGGACATGAGGCAGCGGAAAAGTTGAGTCAGGGGAAGAAGAAAGGAGAGCAAGAAAAAAGATATTATTATAGAGGGAGCTTTAAAGGTTTAAAGAAACCTGGCACTAGGGAAATGTCCAGAGTTCTACAAGGATGACCCCAACTAACTAAGCAATAGTAGAAAGGCTACCTTAAATGCCCTTCCCTGATAATGAGATTGATGACTACCTTATATGCCATCCTAGAGCTTTCATCCAGTAGCTGATGGAAGCAGAGGCAGACACCCACAGCTAAACACTGAGTTGAACTCCTGGAATCCAGTTACAGAGAGGGAGGAGTGATGAGGAAAGGGG
Organism: Cricetulus griseus; assembly: GCF_003668045.3. Classification (NCBI taxonomy): domain Eukaryota; kingdom Metazoa; phylum Chordata; class Mammalia; order Rodentia; family Cricetidae; genus Cricetulus; species Cricetulus griseus. The sequence continues at coordinate 105,431,728 of NC_048600.1, forward strand.
TTAAGACCAGATTGGAGAGATCCACAGAAATAACTGTCCTGAACAAGGGGGAGCTCATGGACCCCCAGACTGATAGCTGGGAAACCAGCATAAGATTGTTCCAGACCCCCTGAATGTGAGTGTCAGTGAGGAGGCCTAGGGAATCTATGGGGCCTCTGGTAGTAGATCAGTATTTATCTCTAGTATATGAATGGACTTTGGAAGCCCATTCCACATAGAGGGATACTCTCTCAGACTAGACATAAGGGGGAGGGCCTAGGCCCTATCCCAAAAGATATGACAGACTTTGAAGATCCCCCATGGAAGGCCTCACCCAGTGTCCTCCTCTAGTCTTCAAAGGTGTTCACAGGTGTCAGGTGTGTACCCCATACATGTACACATGAAAATATGCAGAAAAGGATCAGTGGATCATATGATGGTACTATTAATAATTGGTGAGCAGTTTGAGAAGGACAACAACATACTTTTTGCAGCATTGTCTTCCACTGTGTATGGTGTCTTCCCTCTGTTGACTGTATCTTTTCTGTGTGAAGAATTTCCAGTTTATGGCAATCTCCCTTGTTGAATATTTTTGTTGTTGTTGCTTTGATTTTTATATATGAAATTGTGGCTGACACCAATGCCATAAGATTTTTTGCCTCTATTTTTTTCTAGGAGTTTTACAATTCTAGTTTTAGTTCTTTAAGCTGTTTCAAATTGATTTATGCAGATAGTGGAAAACAAATTCAATTTTTCTTGTATGCAGGTAAGTTTTCCAAGGCTCCTGGTTAAGTTGTTAGCTTTCCTTCATTGTGCTCTTGGAACTCTTGTGAGACATAAGTAGTCTGTTTTTAATTCAGAGACTTCTGTTGCCTTTTGTCTGCATCTATTCAAGTAGTCTAAACTTTTCATCGCCATGGTGGCTAAATAGGCAACAGTAGTACCCTTGCATGTTCTTCAAATTTTGAGCTAAATCTTTCAGTTGTTTCCATGTAAAATATGATGCCATCTGTAGGGTTTTCCTTTATAATCTTGATTTTATTTAATGACCTGTTGAGAGTTTTATTATAAGACCTTGAACTATATCACATGCTTTTTCCTCATCTACTAAGGTGTCCATGCAGTTTTATCCTCTCATCTATCCATGTGGTGTATCTTGTTAACCGAATTTCATGGTGAGGCCTCATGTACTAATTAATAAATACCACTTGGTCTGTGATCCTTTTATTAAACTCAGCTTCCCAGTATAACACTTAACCCATGCTCATTGCAAATGGTAACTTGGAAAGGTCAATGACTGGGGAACACATTGTTGCAGCAAGGACAAGAAACACATTTGGAAAGCTAGCAAATCAGAAAGGATGGAAGATATTATGATCAAAGACTATCTTGCCTTTGGGGATGCACTCACATGTCTTATATGGGATGCTCCATCCTTCTCTCCAGAAGGAATATCAGAGCATCAGATAACAGCATGGGTTCAGACTAGGACAAACATATTGCTAACTTACCTGAAGATTAGGGGTATACAATTGTCAAAGCAAATCCTTAAGTATGTTGGAGCAACAAAGACAGGAGCTGCCTGAATCAGTGATGATTATTAAAACAGTGCACAGAAGAATTTCTGATACTCACTCTTGTCATTAAAGCAGTCTCACACACTCATTCAGAATGAGAAAACTGTAAGTACTAAATCATAAAGCATTGGCTATGGTCTTGTTTTTAAAAGGTAGATTGAGTGAATTCTCACTTACATATTTCTGAAAATGACTGAAAAACAATGTTCACAGTCTCTCTGAAGCTCCTGGAAATCGTTTTTTGAAATATGCTGACACACGTTTCCCTAGAAATACAAATGTGTGCAACTTGGTCTCTCCTGAAAGAAAAAGGCACTAAGAAACTTACATAAAATATGCACACAAGCTATGACAAAAGGAAGCAGAGAGTAAGCATCCAAGCATCGGAGGGAAAAGAGGACAAAGCTTAGAGGAACTGAAGTAATTACCATAATTAAACATGACATTGGCACCCTCCATCATACTCTGCAAGAACATTTGTCTTGGCATGTTTTCATGTATGTGCTATCCATAATGGCAACATCCCGTATAATCAGTTGGATGAAAACTTGGATTTCTTCCCACATTGCAAATGAGTAGGGAAAGGACTCCAGAACCAGGCAGTAAGAACTGTTCTATAGTCAAAAGTGAATGGCTAATTATTCTTGTTATCATTAAACAAAATACCATCATGAGCCTGTCTTCTCTTGGTTGGGTGGAGGTTGTTTGCAGTATCATCATTTCACTTCTTTGTAGCCCTGACAGTCTGCAAATTTATTAGTGCATGCCACAGGTAGGCAAGCATTTTAAAGTTCTGAGAAGTCAGTGTTAAAGGTTTTAAAGATCAGCTCTGCCACTGTATACCCACAGCAGCTGTAGTCCACACATCAACTGACAGGCATGCCTGCATTCCCAGAAGTAAGTTCCAAAAAACAAGCTATACTAAATTTGGCTCCTGGTCAGCAGTTGAACAATTCCTAGCTAATACTGTAATGATGTTAACCTTTGATCATGTGTTATATCATTATTTCTTATGAACATAAATAAGAATTAAATGACTAATGTGTTTGAACTCAATACTTTTGGACATATTAAGAATCTAAATTTGTTTACCATGTCCAATTATGACAAGTCACTTTACTAATTGGCTTTACATTAGGATTTTTAAGACATTAATTTTTTTCTGGTTGAATGATTCTGCCAATATGTAGAGAAGAGATGCCACAGAGGACTTGGCTTTTTTTGTGATACAGTTTCAGTGATATACAATACCTACCTTAATCATCCACAGTAAAAAGGGAGTTGAACAATCACCTATAGCATAATATGTGGCTGCTCTTGACCACTAAGTCCGAGTATTGGGCGAAAGCCTGGAGATTTGGATGAACCACAAGACTCCTGGTCCTTTTCTGAGAGAATGTCTGTCACCTTTATTGTGGAGCAGCCTTATATACAAACTTACAAAAACCCCAGGTCAAAGGGTTCATAACAGGATATTGATCCCAGTGGGGTGAGGTCAGGAAAACAGGAGGTACCTGTGGTTATGCTGGAAAACAACTCTTAGAGACTATGGGGACTGGGTTCCAACAAATACATACATACATACATACATACATACATACATACATACATACATACATACATATATATATATATATATATTTCACATGAATACAACAGCTTTCCAAAGTTAATTTTCCTAAAAATTGTGTTATTCTATAACAATTTAAAGCCGATAATGGGAAAGGTTGGCACTTCAACTTAGGGATAATATGCCATTTTACATATCACCTTGTCTTCCCTGTGACTATTTCTCTATGCCCTTTATGCAACAGACTAAGGGACTATCAAGAGCAAACTGTTTTTGGGTTCTTATGGAGAATTTTCCACATAATGAAACTGATTAGAGCTGCTAATGTTTCTTCTTAGAATTGGTCATTTATTCTCAGAAGTAAATACAGAGCTATCATAGATATGCTATGAAGCAGTAACTGGACACTTTCCATAGCATTTCTTTCTTAAAACCACACATTACATACAATTTTATCTCTGTATCACTTTCCAGTTAAACTACTAGAAATAATGCTTCTACAAACAATTAGTAGTCTTCAATCAATAAACTGGGTCTAAGCATTAAAAGGCAAATGACTAACTTCTAGCAGGATCTAAATAGTAAGAGTAATTAAAGATGTTTCAAATAGTGAATGAAGTACAGACTCTTTCCATACTTCAATTGCTTTATATTCTAAAACTGGATTACAGTTAAGAGTGTATAATAGATAATTTACTCCAGAGAAATTCAATTACGGTTACCATATGGCTTTTATACATATCATCCATCAGCTATTTGGAATTGCCCCTAAATACAGGATGGTACCTTTTTTAAGGATTATTTGTCTCATATGAGAGAACCCTTCTTTTTACAGATGAGAATGTTTAGTCTTCGTGGCATTTGTAAGCATGCCCATTAGTCTATGAGATGTTCCACAGTACACACTTATTCCTGCATACATAATTTATACCATTGTTAAGTATTTATTGATTGAAATTCCTTCCTTCTATTGAAGATTTATTGTATTAACACTCAGGAATTGCCATCCTCTGAGTAACAGTAAAGAAAAAATTAACACACAGAAAATTTTACAAGAAACATACATCCTTTCTGCAGATCAGTGTTTGGAGGATTTGTCTTTCAGGATGTCACATCTTATAAAATAATCTTTTATGCCTAGGGGCTGTTTACCATAAGCTTCTTTTATGATACAAAATCAGGCTTTATACATGCTAGCCAAGCCCACCATCTTTGCTTTTCTTTAATTAATTTGTCATAAAGTTGCGGCCACATGTTTTTTTGGACAAGGTCTCAAAGGTTCTGGCTACCTTGGAATTTTTTCTCTTAGCCAGGCTGGTCTTCAACAGAGATGTACCTCCCTCTTCCTCAGAAGCACTAAGTTGAGGACACATGTCACCCCATTTATCCCTTGTAACCACAATTTATTTATGTGGTCAGCTTAGATAAAGATAAATGCATCATTGGAGAGCCTTCTCTGTAATCTACAAATGTTGTAAACAAAATCCTTCCAAGAGATGCAATACTCTTGTGATATCAAAGCTAGCTTTGGACAGGGTACTCTGAAAGCACTTTCCATTCAGCTTTCCACAAAGACTACTGAAATCCATTTCACCAAATTGACATATTTGATAAACTCTCACTCATGCCCTGACCTGTGATAACTGCTATGAAGAATATAAAGGAGTAGAAAAATGAAAGTGAACTTTGCCCTTAGACAGACAAGAATATTACTGGAAAGACATGCTGCAAGTCAAATGGAACATGTAGAGAATTGCCTGATAACAGAGGGACTGAGGATGAAACATAATGGACTAGAAAAAATGCTATTAATCACAAAGTGAGGATAGCATCACAATGATGTTAAATATAGTAAAGTCAAGTTAAAACTCTGGCAGGTTTCTTGAATTTAGGGGCTGAATCTAGTCTTTATATGCTCTAACTTCCAGTAATTTAATCAATGCATTTTGTCATGGACACTGAGAAATGTTTGACAATGCAAAATTAAGAAGACACATTAACCTTACGACTTTAAAAATATCCTGTCTCTAATAATGAGTAAACATACTGTGCTAGATAAAAAATTGCCATTGCCTCTCATTTTTATTTTATTTTTGAGATTATCATATAATTACATCATTTCTCCCCTCCCTTAACTCTCTCCAAGCCCTTCCACACACCCTTCTCTACTCCCTATCAAATGTATGACTTATTTTTCGTTAAATATGCTGATGCATATACATATGTGTTCCTAAATGCATAAATGCACTCTGCCCAGATTATATATTACTTGTATGTATGTTTTCAGGACAGACCTTTGGGTATTAGGTAACTAATTGGTGTGCTTTTCTGTGGGGAAGACTGTTTTTCTGACCCTCAGACTCCTTAGTTGCCTGTAGTTCTTACTTAGTGTAAGATTGAGACTGCTTGAGCTTTCCCCATTCACTTTAGTGTATCTTTGTGTGTTGTCTTTGTTCAGGTCATGTTTAGGTAAATGTTGTGGCAGTTTAAAAGAAAATGGCTCCCAAAGGCAACAGCACTATTAGGAGGTATGGCCTTGTTATAGTAGGAGTGGTCTTGTTGGAGGAAGTGTATCACTGTGGAGACAGGCTACATGGTCTCATGTATGCCCAGGGAGTCAGTTCAATTCTTGTTGCCCTTGGACCAAGTTTTAAGGACTCTTAGCTCCAGCACCATATGTGCTTGCATGCTGCTTTGCTTCCCACCATGACGATAGTGGCCTACACCTCTGAAATATAAGTGAGCCATCACAATTAAATGTTTTCCTTTATATATGTCCCACAGTTATGGTATCTCTTTTCAGTAATAGAGTCACTAACTAAGACAATCATATTGGTGAGATTTCATGTTTGTAGTTCCTTGCATTGCTAATAAGGAGCCATAACCTAAATGTCCTTCAATCAAGAAATGGATTTCTTTTATTTTTCTTTTTAAATTTTCCCCCAAATTGAGATATATGTGACTGTCTTACTCAGGGTTACTATTGCTGTGTTGAGACACCTAAGCAACTTAGAAAAGAAAGGGTTTGTTTGGCATATACTTCTATATTATTGTTCATCATTGCAGTAAGTTAGGACAGGAACTTAAATAAGGCAGAAGCCTGGAGGCAGAAGTTGATGCAGAGGTCATGAAGGGGTACACTTTACTGACTTCTCCATCACAGATTGCTCAGCCTGCTTTATTATAGAAACCAGGATCACCAGCCCAGCCCAAGGATAGAATGACCTACAATAACTGGGGCCTCTTTCTAATGAAGAAAATGTCCTACAGCTGAACCTTTTGGAGGCATTTTCTCAACTGAGGTTCCCTCCTTTCTGAAAACTCCATATTATGCCAAGTTGACATAAAACTTAGCCATCATGGTGGCACACATAATTTTAATACTTATAAATGATTAGTTAATTCAGAGTTATAACCAAAGAATGAGTATTTCATTCTTTCAAAACTGCCCCATTTATAACTGTATTTAAATATCTCTCTCTCTCTCTCTCTCTCTCTCTCTCTCTCTCTCTCTCTCTCTGGTGTGAGTGTGTGTGTGTGTGTGTGTGTTTGTGTGTGTGAGTGTAAATATATATTCTAAATATGTGGATACAATCTTTTGGTCTGTATATTATTTGTATGTACATGATTTCATGGTTAATCACCTGGTATTGAATAGCCAATTATGGAGCTTATTCCTGGTTAAGGTTATTTATTTAATTAACTGTAGTTTTGTCTATTGTTGAAGCCCTGCAGAATTGCCCCTTCCATGTTGGTAGGTTTATTTGTGTTGTCCTTGTTCAGGTTTTGTTTGTTTAGACAGGCACATTGTGAGACTTCATAGGTATAGCTTCCATGACACTTCTAGAGGATAAAATCTTGCAGCAGCCTTCCAGTTCCTCTGGTTCCTACAATCCTTCTTTAGACTCTTCTGTGATGTACCTTGGCAGCTAGATCTTTTGAAGACATTTTCTCATCTTTGTTTCCTAACTCCAGATTTTCAAATTGAGCGCATGCACATGCGCGCGCGCACACACGCGCGCGCGCACACACGCGCGCGCGCACACACACACACACACACACACACACACACACACACTCGGAATTAAGTACAGTTATAAGTATGGCAGTTCTGAAATAATGAAATTTTCAAATCTTTGGTTATAGGTCTGAATATTTATGAATATTAACATTAGGCATGCCATTGTGCTAGTTAAGTTTTATGTCAACTTGGCACAATATAGTTATCAGAAGGGAGGGAACATCAGGTGAGTAAATGCTTCCAAAAGATTCAGCTGTAGGACAATTGGAGAAAATGGCTCCAAAAGATGCAGCAATAGGTGCAGGTTTTGTGTTGTAGATGTGTCAGTTGGGACTGGAAATCATATGATCACTTGCTTTCTGTATTTTGAATGGCTATTCTTTTCTGTACTGTTCTCCATCTGCTGCAATTAAAATTTCTTTGATGAGGGGTGAAAGCTACACTTATCTCTTGGTATAAATATAAACTTTTAGAGTGCTGCTAGGAATTTTTCTGGTTTAATGAAGGGGTGGTTGTAGGTTCTCCTCTAACAGCCACAATGTCACTAGTCCCTTGTATTTGGCTAGGTTTTCAGTACCAGCCATCATTTTCCTCTTGTAAAATGGGCCTGAAATCAAGTTTTAGAGTTATGGCTCTACTACAATGCATCTTAGGGTTATTGTGCCATGCTGGTCATTGATGAAGTGAATAGGTGTCATTCTTGAGTAAGATTGTTGGTTTCTTTGGTGCTTAGTAACCTTGCATGATGTCTTCTGGTATTATGAAATCTAGTCCTCAAACAGAGACTTTCAGGCCAAATCTAGCTCAGATCCTTCAGGTCCTATAACTGGAGTACATGGCAACTTCAGCAATACTTAACCTTTAATCTCTTCGATGCAATCAAAGGCAAAAGCAGTAGTCTATGATATTTTTGGGAGGCTCTTGGACTTCAGTACCCAACAACCAGAAATAGGGCTTCCCATGCCTTGTGTTGGGGATTTTGTTATATGTCTATGGCTTTTAGTGGGAAGCATTGACAGCCTCGTGTAAAAATCCTCCATTTAAACTATATATTTATATACATAGACACATGTATTGTACATATTTTATTACATATGTATTATATATAATCAGTTTTTTTTGTCTCAGTCAAGGTATGCATAAAACAATATACCATTAGGGTTATTGTGTCATGCTGGTCATTGTTGAAGCAATAATATGATTCCTTGAGACTTTTTCAGACATCTTTACTCTTATTTTACCTTGCTCCCTTCTGTATCAGCCACTCTCCCACGGCACTAATTAAACATTCCTAGTTTTTCATGTTTGCCTTTTAAGATGGCTTGAATTCTGATATCCCTCTTTTTATTGCTTCCCCTGTCTAGTACCTTTAAACATCCCTGTTTTCTGTGGTTACTACAAGTTGAGTACTCTACTTGAAGATTTGGAGTTAGGAGTCACAGATGAGAAACAACATGCAACACTTGTCTTACTGGTTCTGGTGTACTTCACTCACTATAAAATTTTCTAGTATCATGCATTTACCTGCACATTTTATGATTTCCCTTTTCTTTACAGCTGAATAATTTTTGTATAGTGTATATCATTATCCCTTTGCTGGTTGAACACATATGTTGTTTCCATTTCCTGGCAATTGTGAATAGAGCAGCAATGAACATGCTGAGCAAGTCTCTGTTAAGTAGCAGCTAGCATCCTTTAGGCATATGTTAAGGAGTAGCTGGGTCATAATGTAGATTCATTTTTAGCTTTCTGAGACTTCCCCACAATGATTTCCAAAGTAGCCAGACAAGTGTGTAATCTAACAACAGTTAGGGAGGAAACCCTTTCTTCTACATTCTCTCCAGCTTTTTTGTCCATTATTTAGTTGATCTTCACCATTTTAATTGGATGAAGATGAAATCTCAAAGTTGTTTTGATTTGTAGTCTCCTAATTTCTAGGGGAATGAATATTTCTGAGGTAGTTCTTTACCACTTTTATTTCTTCTTTTGAGAACTTTCTGTTCAGATCTGGAGTTCACTCTTTTTTTGAATGAGTCTTTTGATTGTTTTGACTCTTTGTGTTAGTTCTTTATGTATTCTGAATATAAACCCTCTGTCAGGTGCACTGCTGACAAGGATTCTCTCCAATTCTGTTGGTTTCTGCTTCACTTGATTAATTATAACTTTATCTGTGCAAAAGCTTTTTTTTCTACATCCTCGTCAGCCTTTGCTGTCCATTGTTTTATTGATCATCACCATTATATCTGTGGTAAGATGAAATCACAAAGTTGATTTTATTTTTATTTCCCTAATGTTCATCAGGATTATGAGTCTTTAGTTTTCTTTTTCTCTTTTTTTGTCTTTACCTGGTTTGGGTATTAGAATAATAAAAATATAGCCAAAGCATTGTCTTTTGTTCTACAGAACCAAAATGTATGGCAGTAATAAGCAAAAACAGTAGAAATACTTAGTTTTCATATATTAGTATCCAGCTTCAAAAATAGTATCTGATAAGCAGAGATTTATGAAGAAACAACAATAACAAAAAACAGTTTAGCAACCACAGGGTATACTGATTAGAAACTAAATTTTCAGGGGAGAAAAAAAGTAACAATCCCTATACAATATAGGAAATATACATAAAAAGCTTGTAATATCTTTGTACAGATAAAGAGAACAGGGCTTCAGTGGTACATGAAAACACAGTCCTGGGCAAATCTTCATTGTGCGTGTATTCAAAGGTATCTATCTATCTATCTATCTATCTATCTATCTATCTATCTATCTATCTATATTGTGTGTGTGTGTGTGTGAGAGAGAGAGAGAGAGAGAGAGAGAGAGAGAGAGAGAGAGGTATATGTACATATTCCAGTGTGTATACATATGTGTTCAGGAGTAGATCGTGATATGTATCTGTCTGTAGAAGCTAGAGAGGTGCAGGTGATGATGTCTTCTTCAAACATGTATACCTTACTTCATGACACAGCATCTCTTCACTAAACTCTTCACTTTAAAATTTCAGCAAGACTAGCCAGGCTGTGGTGGTGCATGCCTTTAATCCTAGCACTCGGGATCTTTGTGTGTTTGAGACCAGTCTGGTCTACAAGAGCTAGTTCCAGGACAGCATCCAAAGCCACAGAGAAACCCTGTCTCGAAAAACAAAAACAACAACAACAACAACAACAACAAATCAGCAAGACTGGTTAGCTAGCTCCAGGGATCTCCAAGGTTGCAGACAAACCCTGACATGCCTGACTTTTTGTTAATGCTGGGAATCCAAACTCAAGTTCTCATGCTTGAGCAACAAGTGCTTCTCCCACTGAACCAGCAGCTCCACAATCTGACTTCATGATACAGCACAGAAAATCAAGGAATGGAAGACAGGAGTAACACGGGCAATGTGCATGTATTCTCAATCTATAGAGCTAATTCAGGAGTGTGAGCTTCCCCTTTAAACAAAAGATAGGATGTATAAATTGGTACCATGAGGTATTCTGTCAAAACCCAAGATTTAGGAAGCTGACTTTTCCATTTCCAGGGTGATACTAAGTAGACAGGCCACTTTTCTCTTGAAACTAGACATAAATTAATTTAATTTCATTTCTCCTATGAAAGAAAATGAATACCTATTATTTAGTCTACCACTATGGATATTAGATATAACTGATTTCAATTGACATGAGAAAATAAATCTGTGACACTTGCAATTGAGTGAGGTGGATGATAGATAGGTTTTGGAAATATGTACACATATAAATATAAATATAAAATATATACATATAAATCAAGTGTATTACACGTATTTTATAATAAACTAATGTATTATGATAATGTGTCAATCATTTCTAGTATACATAGGTATATAAAAGACTCTGACTCAAAACTATTTAATGACATTATAGTCACATATACACTGAACAATTCAGAATTTTAAATTATCTTACATAGACTTAAAGATGCTTCACTGCTTCAGCAGAATGTAGTCCAGGAAAAATTTGTATGCACACTCCAGTGGTATTTCTTAAACTTCCACCCCAATTACAAGCTGTCACACTGCATAGTAGTCCCATGGTAACTCACAGCATAAGGCATCAGGTTACTCAATCAGATGACTTGACATCTACTCTCCCAGCATTTCCAATATCTCTCTTATTTCTACCTACATTCATCTAACTCAGCTTTTTCTCCATCACTAACTTTGAAACACCATGGTGCAACCTCCTTAGCATTATACTAAAGCAACCCCTCCTTCTCTGCTTCTTTTCTTTGTAAGATTGTGTTCCCTCTTGCTCTAATTATTACCAATACACTCCAAATATTATTTATATGTGTCATGGCTCACAGGATACAGCTAATAGCCAATATTTTCCAGTATTTCTCACAGAGCTATATGGCTTTCCAGCAGAGAAGACAATGAGCCATACATAGGGCAGTTCCAAAGATTGCTGTGAAAAGAAGCAAGCCAAGAGGGTACAATAGTAAAAATTCTAGTATAGGCTGCAGTATAAACTCTAGCTGTGAAAAATGCAATGCATTTCTCAGTTTAGATGTCATGAAGAGGAAAAAAAAGATGAAGAGAAATTTAGGATTCTCTTTGGTCCAGCAATTGCTCCATTCACAGACAGAGGGGAAGAAGGATTTCAGTGGGGGTAAAACCGTAGCAGTATCTGAATTTGAAGTATGTGAGGATGCAGGCTGTGGTCTATAGCAATGCTTGTGATTGACAGATCTTTGATGTGACAGCAGGGTTGACACTGCCCTTCCAAACAAAGTCCCCTGAGATGTCTCATCAACCCTGGTGCTGTAACACTGTAACCTGCCAGACAGCTGACTTGCCCAGCCAGATTGGCTTCTGCTGACTTAGTTCTGCCATGGATGGATTTTTGGATGGAGGGATTTGGAAAGGTCCTGCTCTCTACTGCTTTGGACATAGATTCCCAGCTGCTTTACCTCTCAAACAGAAGACCATAGTTCACTTTCTGCCTTATCTCTAAACCTGCCAGGCACAAGTCATGTCTCTTTTTCTTTGTGTTGCTTTAATTGCCACCAGTGTTCATGAATTTTAATTAAAATGTATTGAAGAGATGACAATGGTTAAATCTAAATGTTTGTTACAAAATAAGTGAATGATTGGTCAGAGTTCTTATATCTAACAGCTTTACTGTGACTAAACCTTTTCTGAGCAGTAGAAATGAAAGCAACCCACAGTGAATGATATGCATAAAAATATTCACACATACACACAAGCACACGCATATACACTCACACACATACATATATACACACACTTAACAGTCACCTATACATGCACACAAACACACACACAATGCATGCATCTGGAACTGACAGTGAAGACAGTTTTTAGAAACTGTTTTTAGAAGGCAAGTTTTTATAGCCAAAAATGAATGTACATTTCACATTATTTATACTTTACCAACAAACTCATGCATAAAATATTTGGCAAGCATTTGAATGGAGAAAAGCACTGTAAAAAGGTAGGAGCTTTGGCTCCACTCCTAAATTGGGGAAATAATAACACCTCTCTAAATTAGTTACTCTTCTGTCACTTGTTTTTTTAAAAATCTGATTATAGAAATAGGAGTTTTTGCTTCAACCTGCTTCTGGAAAAACCCAACAGAAGAAAAATCACATGTCTTTTTAAAATTTGTTACTAAATATATAAGGTTCCACATAAGTAAATTGGTGTGAAACAGTTTTTCATATTATTTCAAAATTTCTCCTCTAGCCTGATTCAGAAGCAATCAATAATAAACATCTTTTTATTGATAAATAAATACATTAAACATACTCAGGCCATCCTTACTAGAAATAATGGAAAAATCCTTGAAAACATTGTTGACAACATTTATTTAAAATATAAAGAAAAATTAAAAGGGACATTTAGGGAACGATTCATTCAAGCAGAAGGCGGTGGGACCACTTTGATTCAAAGCCAAAACAGAATTCACAAAGAAAGTCATAGATATGTGAGGATTTCCATGTAACCCCACCTTGTTCTATGGCTTCACAACCTTGAGTTCATATGTCATTAAAGGAATGGATCCTCGTGACTGCTTTCAAATTCAGGATAATCGAGGGGAGAGAGATAAGTAAAGTAGGTGCTTCTCATTTGGAGAAACCTGAGGCCAGGAGTTGTCTGGAGTTAACAAACCGGCAGGACAGTGCAAGGAGATAGGGCAAGAAAGGGAGGGCAGCCCACGCCTTAAGAGAATGGACATTTTTAGCAATTCCTTAATACAAGAAACCTCTATTGCCTCTTAGAGAGGAAGTCTGTAAGAGCCACTTTATGGGAAGGGGCCACAGCTTAAAGTAGATAGACATAGATCCAATACTTATGCATGGATGTACTGTAATATTTAATGAGACTTTTAAAAGAATATTATGTAAAAATTGGCACCCCTAAATGATATAGCATGAGTTTCTGTAAAGTCTCCAAAAAATCTTCTATCAGAAGGCTGACAGAGGATATGTTGGCTAAGAAGTGTACTTTCGTGAAGAGGTGTTTCCTCTAATTTCCTTGGTAAAAATGTGAAGACTAAACATCAAATGCCATTTTTGTATTTTGATTCTTTTTCTCACTACAGACATTCAAGTTATTGACTAAGCCAGAGCTGGGGGTATAATATACATATACATACACAATCATACATACACACACAGTATATATATATGCATACACACATACACACACACACATTCACATATAAAAGTTAAGGCTGGATTTCAAAACCTAAAACTGAGACTATCATTAAACCCAGACAACACTAGATAAACATGATGGTAACAGACAGGAGAGGGAAATGTAACAGCTCATGTTTGAAGGTAATGATTAAAGAAAATGAATCTCTTCTGATTCCAAGTTCAGCACCATCCATATATATATATATATATATATATATATATATATATATATATATATATATATATATATCCTATTTACCTGTCTACCAATTTATTTAGGGGAAATGAATGCTACAGACACAGATGATAAACCTATGTTCCATGACTTATTACAGTGCCCTTTCAATGTTTTGACTACTTTTCATTTGTTTCTTCCCAATTGTAACCTAACTTCCATGTGGAGGCAAATGTTACCCTCGTTCTGTCTATAGAACTTGGATAGGTTGTCTACTAGTTTGAACACTGAAGAGTGTCTCACATATTCCTTACAATTTTTGTCATAGTAATTATTTAGTAGGAGACTTGTGTTCCAAGCAAGGCCATATATAAGCCAATATGATTGATTTCTGATACTCTGGAGACACAAGCCTTTGTCCAATATACTTGCAGGTGATTGTTTATTAGGATACAATTACTGGGCATGTATCTTGTTACCTTGGAAAGACTGAATGACCATAGTTATAAATAAAATAAGGAATATTAAAATCATTGAAAGAAGAAATAATTGGTGATGGTTCAGTTCCATTGCCCTGGGTATCAAGTTATTCGTGTAACTTAGGTTACATAAACTGATGTGTTACTTTTCTATTTCAAACGATTTTAGGCAGTATTTCCCCATTTACAATATACATATATAATATCTATCCTCCCATTTACAATATATATTTATCTTCCATATATATATATATATATATATATATATATATATATATTCCTGTATTCTCTATAAATGTTGAAAATCTGCAAGTAATTATTAAGAGTGGTAAAGAAAGTAATTAAGCAATGGTAGACTTGTAAGTAGAATGGATAGCTTGATCCTTAAATTGATCCCAAACTGTTTCCTCAGCCATTCGAAGGAATATCTTTTATCAGTAACAATAAAGTATCCGTGCATGGTTATTTTAAAAGCTGCAGTCTCCTTGCCTTACTATTAAGGTTACAAACCCATGCATCATGCTTTAGGATTCAAAGGGATGAGTTACATGGAGATTATAGTATTTTTCAGTGTATAGGAAAAGTCAGATTATTAAATAGCTAGCATGTAGCAGTATCTGACTTGACTAAACTGATAAATCAGAGTTTGATTTCCTAACACTTAAAGACAGGTTTCATGTTTCTATTTACTTCACCACAAAGTGACAACTGACTGCAAAAATGCTTAAAATCTGCATCTCTTTGTATGATAAAGCAGCGGCTGATGACAGGGGACGAGAAGGAAGCATGTGGCGATTCTATCTAGCTGAGCATGAAATTTCGAAGCCCTTCACACCATGGTGGCTAAGTTTGGAAAATAAAATTTCCTACCTGCTTTTTTATGCCCACTGATTTGAAAGTAGAAAATAAAATGAAAAAAAGACTATGAAAGCATGTCTCTCAGTTATTTACATTTTTGAGATTCTATGACACAAATACAGTTAAAAAGAAAAAAATTCAAACTCCATTCCAGTGTAGATCACCAATTATCTAAGTGATAGCTCCTGTTTAATGAACCCTGATTTTCTTCCAGGCAATGCCCTAACTCTTTTGTATGTGGTATGTGAGAACTCATTTGTTAAACTAGCAGTCTGATGAAGTAATATTGACACTCCTCCCCAGTTTCCAAAATTAAGGGAGTTGAATAAGTATGGGAATCACATAGCTTACTTGGGTCAGTTGAATTTAACATAATGAGTCACAGCCAGCATATGTTGACTCTTTGAGAACCTATGTCACACTTCATAACTCTGCTTTTCTTCTACCATTGTATCCTTCTTAAAAGATCTATGTGTATTTGTGTATTTAATGTTAACTTGCTGGCTCTTTTTATGTGCAATTTCTTTCTAAGAGTTATAATAGATAAGGGGGTTAGCATGAGGGTTCAGTGGGTAAAGGCATTAACCATCAAGGCTAACAACCTGTGATGATGCCTTCATCCCAAATAGCAGAAGAAGGGAATTGACCCCCCCAAGTTGTACAAGTTGTCTTCTGTCCAAAACACATGCTCTTTTGGACTGACATGATCTATCTATCTGCCTTTCTTTCTTCCTTTGTTCCTTTCTTTCCCACATACACACACACACAAATACATAAACAAACATAATAAAATTAGCATATGATAGTAGATAATATATTATCCTTCTTAGCTGACTTTGTATTTTTTTAATCTTACCAACATTTTCAAAGTTGTTACTTTATAAACATTTCAGTAATTATACAAGTCTCAAATAGCTGAATGAACCAATTAATTTAACTCATGGCATTTATTGAGGCAAAATTTCAGAGTTTATACAGCTATAAAACAATATTTTAGCAATAAACATAATGTTTTCATAAAAGTCTTTCTTCATTTAAGTTTATTTCCCCAGGAAAGATTCCCGGTTGAAAACTGACATATAAAAATATTAATACTAGTTTGATTTATGTCCTGCCAAAATATTTATTTTAAAAGAATTGTCCTAAATTATGCTTTCAAAAATCTGTTGTTCATCTTGTTACTATTGTTTCAAGGAAAACATAATTCCCAGTCATTTATATGATCTTTTAAATAGTTATTTAAAATACCACTGATTTCCATACTTTCTTCAAAGACTAGGGTTGCCAAAATTTGCTGTGTCTTTGGAATTATTTCTGATCCTAATTTAGCATTATCACAATGCTAAATAAAAAGCAGCAGTTTAAACATCCTCATTCCAAATTTAATTTGTTTTGTTGTTGTTGGTGGTGGTGTTTGTTTTGAGTTTGTTTTGTTGTTGTTTGTTTGATCATTTGTTTGATTGTTTGTTTGATCTTGTTGTTTTCAAAAAGATCTCATTGTGTATCCCTGGCCGGCTTGGAATTTATTATGTAGACTTGGCTGGCCTTGAACACATAGGGATCCAGTCGCTTCTGCCTCCTGAGTGCTGGCATTAAAGGTGTGTGCCATCAAGCTTGGGAAAACTCAAATATTCATATCCAGAACTCCTCACCTTTGAATTAATTTATCAGAGTTACACTAAGACAAAATAAAATATGCACATTACTATTTAATAACTTTGACTCATGAATGCTTTTCTAATAAACAAATTCCTGTGATTATAAACAGGATAATCTTATGAGTTTGCATATTGTTTTTAGTTGTGATTGCTTCGTTTTGAGCATTCTCTCTTGTACACTGTTCTCCAACTTGTATTTTTCAGTGCTCAGTTTTCCAAATGTTTATTTTCCTTTTTGATACTTAATACATTAGTAAGTATTGTCATTAACAAAGGGAAATTTTACCATATATTAGTCAGGCTTGAAACATGCATCTGAGTGTTCTAACAGCAAGACTATATCAAGAGAAGACTGGGAAGGGAGAGAATTCCAGGCATCATCAGAAGACCTCTCTAGGACTTCCGGCATCCATTGGAGTAATGATCAGGGTATTCATATGAGGACACTTCCCCTATCCTGAGACAGAAGTACTAAACAGGAATGTAAGAAATGGTGTCTTGGGAACCTTCCATAGCTGTACTTAGTTCTTCTTCCAAAAAGGAAAAGTAGAGCCTCATGTTTCACTGGATGTTAATGAGAGCATTCAGACAAACCTGCATTCAAGTAGAACAAAATCAGCTCGACACAATCTTCTTTTCTGATACTATTTGACAAATATTCAGAAATAATAGAAAGTGTAACTCCGCATTCAGCAATACTTAGGAATGTAAAAATATTATTTTTAACATCAAATGAAGTAAATTGCAGTCTCTGACACCCTATAGTTGAACAAAGACATACAAAGAGATAGTAAAAAAAAATCCATAGTAAAAAAGGAATATTAGTTAATCAATACTTACCTGAAAACGAGGTTAATAAATTAAAATATGTTAAAATTAGTAATCCTTCAGCACTATTGGAGAAAATGATTTAGATGTTTTGCTATAGGTTTGGAAGATATAAAAGACCACCCCAAGCAACAGAATTATGAAATATATACAAATACTAAAATGCTATACATAGGATCAATGACAAATGCTGTAGAAGAAGATATTAGTAAACTCAACAAAAACAATACACATTTTCTAAAATTAAATGCTGGAATAAGAACAAATTTAGGAAAAACACAGCATCATTGATGATGGGGCAATTTAGATATATTAACTATCCATCTGGCTCAATTTGAATATTACTAATAAATCTTGAAGAGTATGACCTGGGTGACAGATTATATTTATAGCTATATACTATAACACAACACACACATCTGTAATTTGGCAGTTTTTTGAAAATTGAATAATAAACAAATGCACATATAGTGATCCATGGATAAACGTAATTAAATCTTGGTCATGTATTTAGATTCTTATAACTGTCCACCATCAATTTAATAAACACACATACTCTTACATTGCTACATGCTACACCTCATGTAAATCTCTCAAGAATTATTCTGAAAAATGATTATTTTTTAATAAAGTCTTTTTTATTTATTTATTGTGTATACAACATTCTGCTTCCATGTATATGTGTACACTAGAAAAGGGCACCAGATCTCATAACAGATGGCTGTGAGCCACTGTGTGGTTGCTGGGAATTGAACTCAGGACCACTGGAAGAGCAGTCAGTGCTCTTAACCTCTGAGCCATCTCTCCAGCCCCAGAAAAATGATTCTTGATTAAAAAATAATACTACATGTGTAGTTTTATTTAAAAATATATTCTACAAATATGTCATCTTCCTTATGGTGATAAGCTATAGAACAGAGATCAGAGCAAAAACATTTTAGACTGATACATTTTTCATTATAATTTTATTGCAAGTATATATATATTGCATGAAAAAGTTTATTTAAACATTTAAGTTCCCAAACCCACAAGTATACTTATAACCCTTGCGATGCCCAATGTACTTCCTTTCTCTATGAATCTACCTGTATGTACATTTCTATAAATGGATTTGTACATTAGATGGCCATTTGTGTTAGATTTCTTTCATTTAGAATAAAATTCTCATAGTTAATTCATATTATAACTAAATAATTGGGCACTACTTTGCCACATCACTTTATCTGCCCACCTATGGATGAACATTTGTTTCTACATTTTATATGCTTTGAAAAACATTGCTAAAAACATTTGTATGCCATATATATGAATTTCCAAACTTACCTAACTCTATGTTTAAAATGTACAATTTATTGCATGTTAATTTTATCTCAACATCTTTCAAAACTAATTTACACTATGACAAGTATTATACATTAATTATTACACTCCCTTAACCACTGGCTAAATTATGTTATATACGAGCAGTACAGTTTAAATGAAGTAATATCATTAAGCAGAATAATAAATATAAGAATGAAACAAGTGAATAGATTGTATTTAAACTGACACAGATCAGAAGTGTTTGTTGAAGACAGCAACTATCTCTCAGCAAACTGGCCTCTGTTGTTGCCAGTATCATAGTATCTATTTGGAAGGGAAAAGTAAACATGTAGGTTTCTTGACATCAAAGTTAAAGCTGATGAGAAACAGCTGTGCTCAACTGTGCTCAACAACACACAGAAGAGGCAGGGAAAACAAGAATTGGATCCAATAACACTCATCCCAAGCCATCCAGATTTCAATCCACAAAAGGTATTTTGGGGTCTGACTTTGTATATTTTCATCAAAATCATTTCTTCTATATTTTCACATTAAAAATATCAACAAAAGTACAATTGCCATATTTATGTCCTTGTATTTATGAGCAACTGTGGCAAAGTAGGTGAGCTGGGAGAATTCTATGAGCCTTAATTTTCTCATCTGAAAGATGTAAGCGTGCTGATCTTGAATCCACATAACTAAGTAAAAATTAAAAGTTGGAGTGTGGCAGGCAGATTTGTTATAGAATTTTGGAATGTAGAATATTTTTTATATTTTATTGGCTAGAAAAATGCAGCATTTTAAAAATGAAAAATCATTTTAAGTAATCTACAAATTTTGTAAGTATAATAAAAATTTGAAGTAGACTGCAGCCTATGGGACCTCTGGCAGTGGAACCAGTATTTATCCTTAGTGCACAAATGGGCTTTGGGAGCTCATTCCCCATGGAGGGACACTCTCTCAGCCTAGATACACAGGGGAGGGACTAGGCTATGCCCCAAATGATGTGACAGACTTTGGTGATCCCCATGGAAGGTCTCACTCTCCCTGGCCAGTGGATGGAGGTAGGTGGGGGACATGGGAGGAAAGGAGGGAGAGGAAACTGGGATTGATGTGTAAAATAAGATTGTTTCTAATTTCAATTAAAAAAACAGTAAAAAAAAAGTGAGATTCTGTTTTTTGTATAGTTGAATTGGATAAACTCATTGATGAGATATTATTGAATTCATAAAGAGCAGTTTGCTTGGTCTGATAAATAATTGAAAATGCTATGAAACAATCAAAAATTTAGATTTTTCATTTAGGCTGTTCAATACAATATCTCACTATGCACTTAGACTACTGGAAGCTATGTGTTGCTCATTCAGTATTTGAAACATCAATCTTGTGACAACATCTAGAGTGATGGGATTGCAGATGGTAGGTCCATACCTGGAATATTTATATATCTGAACAATAGAAAGGCAGACAAATGTACCAGTAAAAAAGATGTCAAATTCTACCTAAGAAAATTGGTATTCATAGATGTTATACATAGTGCATCCTCCCAATTACAAATGATAAAATATTGGAGAAAAAATCAGATTTCTTGCCTCAAATATTGTACACAAGACTGAATTCTGCAATAAGTATCAAGTATTGTTAAAATCAATATTAATGTATTTTGATTTTTCTACTTTTCTCCACATATGCAGTCAGGTATATGTATGCCACATAGCAAACAAAAGCTTTGCTTGGAGGAAAAGAACCACACATTATTCTATAAGCATTCTTGGTCAAGAGCAAAATAAAATTGGAGAATGAACAGCTAGAGAAACTATTTGCAACAGAATTATGAATCAGAAAATAGCAGACCGGAATATACAGAATTTATGAAATCAGCATAAAAAAGATAAACATCCCAAACAGAGGAAAAAGTGGAAAAAGTTAAATTCCCAGAGAAGTCAGATGTTTCTATTAAGGATGCATGTGTGTACACACAAATTTATAAAATCATATAGAAAGGCTTACTGATAAATAGAAAGGCTTAAGTCAGTGTGTAGCATTTTTAGCTGTGTCCTTTCCCAAGATGACATATGTTAGGTGATGATACTATCAGTTTGACAGGCTGTAGGTTAAGGACTCTAACACATAGTAATTCAAGACCTGGCAGCCTCATTCATAAATTATCCCCAAAATCTCTTCTTAAACCCATTAAACAAATGTTTCCTCTTTTAATATTTATATATAAAACTTTTCAGCACAGGAAAAATCTAGTAAAATAGTGGAGAAAAATCCAGAATGGTAAAGGTGAAGAATAGCTAAATTGAGCTATCAGAAATAATATACCATATTGATAGGCAAATATTCAAAACGATGTCTAAAATATATGATGGGAGGAAAACTTCTCAACTTGTATTAAAAAATTAGAAAAAATACCCTATGAAATGTTATCTACAATTTGACTTCAGCTTTTTAAGCTATTGGAAGATATTTGACAAATTAAAACTATGGTTACTTCTAGCTAGTGTATTTGGATGAGCTTCATGCAGTTTTGTGTTTTGCATTATGCAGATTTATACAATAAACTTTATTAATGCTATGAACATTATAGAACTTATAAAAGAAAAAGGTCCTTTCCTATCAAATATTTGTTTAGCTTTTTTCTGGCCTGCTGCTCCTTTGCTTACTGGTTGGATTACAGAGGATGGTCTGTTTATAATTTAATGTAATAAAAATGCACATGCCTTGGAGTATTTTGTTTTATGGTTTTCACCCATGGGGCCATTATCTCCTTGTTAAGTGTCTTGACTTAGAACAGTCAGCAAGTGTGGCAAGAAATGCCCTCCCTGAGTAAACAGAATGTGAGCCCTGAAAAATCTCTGCTGGGCAGAAAGGCTGACTTGGGGAATTCTCCAGTCAGATTTCTAGACTCCACTGCAAAGATGCAGTGGGAGGCTTCCACAATGAACCAAGCAGGATGCATCATCACTATGATTGCTCAAAGGAAGTAGTATTAACAACATTCTAGTCAGAATTTGCATGGCAGACTACTAAAAGCATAAAAAAGGATAGCTGTGATTAGCATGTCTGCACGTTTGACTGCTGCCTGTGCTATGAGCAATTGTGCCACAGTTAGAGAGTCAGAATTCTCCAAACTGCAGCTTTCTCATCTGTGATCATGCTGATCATTAAGTTACATAATTATGTAAAAAAAATCAATGCTAAAATTTTGAGTGTGCCATTTCTTCTGTCATGTTGATTGTGGACATTATGACCATATGGTATCTTTCAGCAAGCATGAACCTCCTTGATACTGTGCTTTTTCTAGCAATGCCATAGCAGATTGGTGGGTTCCAGAAACACATTTCTGCCTTTGTATTTGTGTGTGTGTGTGTGTGTGTGTGTGTGTGTGTGTGTGTGTGTGTGTGTAAAAGAAGAAGTGGGAGGGAAACTGACCGAGGGCAACATAAGGAGAACATCTCATGACTTTAAAGTCATTTGTTGTTGATGTCAATAAAACAGACCATTTTCTTTTTTTATTTTACAGTTTAATAGATCTCCTGATACTTTTCTCAATTAGCCATCACATCAGTAATTTAAACATTTCTAAATACGTTTGCTAAACAAATTTGAGAACAGCAGAAAAATGGGATTGCCTCAGGCAAAACCTCACACTGATAGTTCCTTTGTGACGGTGTTCTCTTATTTAAATCAGTGGTTTTTTGCGTACCTGCCTTTCTTTTTTAATGATGTAAAGGAAGACTTTAGAAATATGTTAAAAGTGGTTGGTAATATGGCTCAATAGATAAGTGTTTATCTAAGCTTTGATTCCCAGCTCCAATATAAAAAGACATGGCTATGCATTCCCTGCACCTTTAGCATTGTTGAAAGTCAAAACAGAAGAATTGAAGGGACTTGCTGGCCCATTGTCTAGCTCCTGGTTCAGTGGGAGATCCTTTCTTTTTTACGTATTTTTTTTTATTTAATTGAAGAGAAAGTGGGAAATACCCTTGAATTAATTGGAACAAGAGGCCTCTTCCTGAACATTACACCAGTAGCACAGACATTGAGATTGACAATTAATAAATGGGACCTCCCGAATCTGAGAAGCTTCTGTAAGGCAAAGGACACAGTCAGCAAGAAAAAAACCAAGCAGACCACAGACTGGGAAAAGATATTCACCAAGGCCACATCTGACAGAGGGCCTATCTTCAAAATTTACCAAGAACTCAAGAAGCTAGTCTCCAAAACACCAAACAATCCAATTAAAAAGTGGGGTAGAGAACTAAATAGACAATTCTCAACAGAGGAATCTAAAATGTCTGAAAGACACATAAGAAAGTGTTCAACATCCTTAGCCATCAGGGAAATGCAAATCCAAACAAAACGGAAACACCATCTTACTCCTGTCAGAATGGCTAAAATCAAAAATACAGATGACAGTTTATGCTGGAGAGGATCTGGAGAAAGGGGAAGACTCCTTCACTGCTGGTGGGAGTGCCCACTTGTAGAGCCACATTGGAAGTCACTATGGTGACTCATCAAGAAAATGGGAATCAGTCTACCACAAGATCCAGCAATTGGGTATATATAGGTATATACCCCAAAGAAGCACATTCATACAACAAGGACGTCTGTTCAATGATGGTCATAGCAGCATTATTTCTAATAAACAGAACCTGGAAGCAATCTAGATGTTGCTCAACTGAAGAATGGATAGAGAAAATGGAGTACTACTCAATGGGGGGAAAAAACAACGAAATCTTGAAATTCGAAGACAAATCGATGGAACTAATTTAGAAACAACCTCATTTTACATATCAATCCCAGTTTCTTCTCCCTTCCATCCTCCCATGTCCCTCTCTCCCCCCCTCATCCCACCTCTCACTGTCCTTCCATGGGGGATCACCAAAGTATGTCACATCATTTGGGGCAGGGCCTAGGGCATCCCCTAAGAGAGATTCCCTCCATGGGGCTCCAAAAGTCCATTTGTGCACTAGCGAGAAATACTAGTTCCACTGCCAGAGGACACACAGACTGCCCAGGCCTCCTAACTGACACCCTTCTTAAGGATATAAGTTGGAAAGTAATAAAGCAGGACACCTGATTTCCTCCTCTGGTTTCTGCATGCACACATGTGCCACACACATACATAACAACACACACACAGATTGAAAGTATTGTGAAAAGCTGTAATTAAAAAATGATTTCCTCTGTGTGTGTGTTGTGTGTTATTAAAGGAATAGATTAATAGAAAATATCAGCAAAATACAGATTAGCTTCTTCTAACATCATCCATTCTCCAAAAGTTTGTGCTAAATAGCCAGAATAGTTTGTCACGGAATAAACCTATGGATCACACTTGATGCTTGTGTCAGCTTACTATATATTACTATATATGTCTTATTAAAACATTCATAGTTTTAAATTTTCTGTTGCGTGTACACCAACATGACAGACAACTAGTCTCCAAAACTGTACTTAATAAAATCCCCTAGGATGGAAAAGAATTTCTGTTGATATGTTTTGGACACAGTTCAAAGAAGGGCAGATTTCTGTATTCCAGGACTTTAATGCCAGTTATGGTGTTTTATGAATGTATCTTTGCATTGATGAAAGTGAGGCAGGAGCATTGCTATGAGCTTGAGAACAGCCTGGGCTTCATAATGAGTTCCAGCCCATTCTAAGCTACAGAGTGAGACCCTGCCTCAAACAAAGGATAAAAGTAAAGGTCATTTTCATTCATTTACTCTTTTACTCATTCATGGTCATCTACCATGGCTGTGAGTCACTGAGTATGCCCCATAGTAATATAGGGAAGAACATATGCTTGTCAAAGTCATCCTGTCTCTAGTCATTCAAGTCAGGGCTCCAAGAGTTCATTGAGGCAGATTTGTACTTAGTCCAATCAGTTTTCTCTCTACTTGAATAAATGGAAAAGTGACAAGAAAGAATATGTAAAATCAAGCTAGGTGGTGGTGGTGCATGCCTTTAATCCCAATACTCAGGAGGCAGAGGCAGGCAGAACTCTGTGAATTCGAGACCAGCCTGGTCTACAAGAGCTAGTTCCAGGACAGCCTCCAAAGCCACAGAGAAACCCTATCTCGATAAAACCAAAAAAAAAAAAAGTAAAATCAATGTAAGAAACTGCTTCAGAGTGTACATTAGCCTTATATTATATGCATAATATATATGTAATATATAATATATATTTACATATGATAGATTATGTATATGGTAATTAATACAGATACAAATCTAATGATCAAAGCTGCCGTGAAAAACCGTTTTCCCACTTTCGGCTCCACTGACTGTTTTTAAAGAAGGTCCACAAACTCTCTGTGCTCCCAGGTCTGAAGGATCTCTGTTGATTTGTATCTGGCTTACAAACCACAACACTGTTCCAGATTTACAGAGTTGCAAAGACTGAAGACAGTCCAGTGCACACATATATGAACAAGGGCAGCCTTTTTGAAGACAGGAGTGTTTATTCTTGCTTCTGGGAGATGTATTGTTCGATACAGGACCCAGAGTTGGAAGGAGAGTTTCAAAAGAGAAGCCTACCCTGTTATATTTTATAAATTGGAACTTTTTGTTCTATCTTAATTTTTAAAACTTCCTTCTTTTTCTTCAAAATTGTAAAGGGTAAAATAAAAGACTCTGTAATGTACATTTAAATACTGAGCCCTTAAAGACAATGAATCTAAGGGCAGAACTGGGGACTATAGGACAACCAGTTAAGGTCCATGTCTCCTTAAATGTTTCTATTACAGATTCTTCTATCTCTTACAACCATTGCAACTTGGCAAAGAGTCACAGTGTCTCTTTTTGGTGCCATTGTGTTTTTAAACTATGCAAAAGCAATTTTTAAGTCACAAGCCTTTTTTTACTATCCTTCACAATATTAACAGCTAATATGAAATGCCAAGCCACCACTAATTGAAAATTGATTTTGGAAACAATTAAAGAGCCACCCCTCTTTATGAATGAAGGACACATAGAGTAATGAAGGATACATAGAGAAATTTCATCAACTATCATTCTCCCAAGTGAAAGTCTCTATTTAATTTTTCTGTTTGAGGTCTGTAGACAGACACACAGCTATGACACAACCTGAAGAATACAAAATTGTAAATTTAGCTGTCCATTGTAGAAGGACAACTATGAAGATTCTAATTCCATGCTTACCCAAGTCAAATAAAAGACTAGTGCAACTATAATTTATTCAAGATATGATCAAGGGTTTGCCTTATCTCTCCTATTCTTAATCCTAAGAAATATGTTATTCTTTAGCATGAAATGAATGTTTTAAATAATGATTCTCATGTATAACTCTCACCACTGTGATACACTTGAAAGGGGGTAAAAATATTATGACTAGATGGACTCCAGTCTTCACAGGCATAGCTCATTCTAATTTAATGCCAATTCTTTATTTGTTATTTTGTGTGATAGTTTGAAAAACTGGCCTAAGGCATCTCCCACCAATGGCCCCCAAAGGGAGTGGCACTATTAGGAGGTGTCTCTTTGCTGGAGTAAGTGTGACCTTGTTGGAGGAAGTGTGTCAGTGTGGGGTGGCATTCAGATCACTTCCTGTTGCTTGAAAGCCAAGATGTAGGACACTCAGTTATTTCTCCAGCACCATGTCTGCCTGCTTACCACCATGCCCCACTGTAGTGATAATACACTGAACCTCTGAACTGCAGGCAAGCCACCACAACTCAAATTTTCCATTACAAGAGTTGCCATGGCCATGGTGTTTCTTCATAGTAATAGAAACCCTAACTAAGACATTTTGTCATTCTATCCTCTGCACTTGAAAGAGAAAGAGAGACAGAAACATAGACAAGAGACAGAGACAGAGACAGAGACAGACAGACAGAAAGACACACACACACACACACACACACACACACAAAGAGATAGTCAGATATATAGAGAGACAGACATGGAGAGACAAGAGTTATCAAATATTTATCTAAAACTTAAGGTATAGTTACAGTTATTAGTGTTTCCTATTATTTTCTTAATAATAATCCTGAAGCAAGGTGAAAGAAGTTGACATCCTCAAGGTCACTCAGCTAGTAAAGGGTTAAGCAAGTTCTCTTAACAAACTTCTATGACTGTGTCCTTCATTCTCATCTATGGGACTAAGCCATCACCTATTACTATCAGGCACATGGAAAAACAGATTGTGTGGATTATTGTTAGTGATAATAGAATAGTTGTGTGAACATTGGGAAGAATTATTGGTTGAATGGATAACCAAACAAAGTCCTGGAGTTTTGAATGAGCTCTATTCTATCTCATATTGTTTATTTTTGATGTTTTTGCTTTGGTTTAAACTTGAGAGTTGTCAAAGACATACAGCAATTCATAGAAGAGGGACATTGGGTAATGATGATTCACTTTACATGATTTAAGAAAGAGAACTTTATTTAGCACACTATTGTGAAACAAGCCTGTTCCCTAACTTGAATTAATAATAATAATAATAATAATAATAATAATAATAATAATAGAAAAAAAGAAGTGTCATATTTTTAAATGAAGGCATCTTAATCATACTATTTATAGCTTAATTATACTAAATGGTTTACCTTAAAAACATATGTGTGTGTGTGTGTGTGTGTGTGTGTGTGTGTGTGTGTAACTACATAAAAATTATCAGACAAAAGTTCTGCTTTTTTGAGACTCCTGAAACCTACAGCCTGTTGCTGTTGCCCTTGGTTATTACTAGAGGTAGAAGGCAAGTCTCTATTGTTGAAGGAACATGAAAACTTCCAAAGGAGAGAGGCAACCAACAGTCCCAATGCAGCATTGATGCCTATGAAGTACCAAGAATCATCAAGGTGCAATAATACTGAGTGCAATAGTGGCACACACATCCTGGTGGGAACTAAGAACTGTCTAATTAGACTTAAGAGCATCTCAATAATAGGGATTCCTTCCCTGATACTGGAAACCTGGCTCACTAATCATTCCCAGCGAAAGCATGGGGTTGGACAATCTACAACCACTAATTATTAAACTAGCATAATCCCTAACAACCATCAATAAATGTTTGTCTTTCAACCTGCAAATAACTTTAATCTTCACTGCTCAACAAGGAAATTTCTCTTTGCAACAGATGGTGACCACTACAATATGCCTATTCTCAGTGGATAAATCTACAAAACACTCACGCATCTGAGGCTGGAGAACATTATGAAAGAGGGAGGCTAAAGATTGCTAGAGTCAAAGGTTCAGAGACTTTGCTGCAAGTTTGTGTCTCCTAGTAACATCAGAATTTGTTCCTGTAAAGTCTCACCAGCATGACCAACCACGAGCTGAACAAGGAGGACACAATAAACATGCCAAACTGCATGAGGATAAACCTCCCAAGGCCTCAACCCTACATAAGCAGCTACAGGCAACTGAGTAGAGCTGGAAATGGGAGAAGCTGCCCTCCTCGAGGAAGAGCACACCAGTTGGCTTTCCAATACCAGGTGGTCATCCCTGAAAACATACACACAAATAACACTATATGGACTCAATAGGTTATATTTGAGAATGTTCATACAAATACATAGATGCATGCAATAATAATTGAAAAAGGGGGCCTTGAATTTGAAGAAGAGTATGTAGAGAGAGAGAAAAAAAGAAAGCCTTCTAAATACTGGAAATCCGTGACATTGCCCCTGTATTGGTAAATTAGGCAAGTTTGTTAGCACTTGATTATTAGGTGTGATAGGCAGTAGAGTATCTGAGAATTGAGAATGGCTATGCAAGCTCTAAACACCGAATAATGAAAGATACCAGTGGTTCCAGGATGATCCTAATATGATGATTTAACTATAAATATAGACAATATCTTTGGAAAATTTCTAATACCATGAAAATGGAACTTCACCCCTTTCCAAGGGCTGCAACAGCATCTAAGACAAATAGATAGATAATGTGCAAATAATCTCCTTCAAACATGTACTTCCCTTGATTTATTTATGATAGTGTTGAGTGTGATGGTTTATCCCATTGTGGTCCAAGAGATAAGGAAATCAGATTGTGATTAACAGTTTCCTTTCAATGGTTTAAAGGACAGACGATCTATCCAAAAAGAAAAAAAAATCAATGCTAACTGACTTGTTGTTATTATTTTAAACACTAAGTAGTTTTCCCTTTTATAATGTTCACTATTGAAAGATTATATTTCAAAAATATTACCCCAGTCAGCTTCCCCTTACATAAGATCTGAGTTCAACTTCTAGCAACCTCATGGTGGCTCACAACCATCTAGCCACCAGTCCTAGTGAATTAAATGCCATTTTGTTACTCTGTGGACACCAGACACAGACATGATGTACATACATGTATGTATACAAAACACTCATATACATGAAAAAAGTAAATCTTAAAAGAACTATTTATGTGCATGCATCAGATATGGTCCGTTCACATTCTGCCTCTGAAAAAACAGGAGTGTCTGGGAAAAATGATAATAACTTGTGCAAATCACAGGCCAGAAAGTGGTTGAGTCAGAGTAAAATCCAAAGGACCCTGGTGAAGCAATCACAGCCTTAATTATTCACTGGTTCCAGTCTGTTTTCAATATTGGTGGAAAAGACTTAGTAAAAGCAATGTTCATCAGCTCTAAGATCATCTCCCCAGTTCAAATAAAGGATGCTTGAAAATCATATATAATCAAAGGGTTTTGCTGAAACTAAATCATTGTTATAGTTAGAGAGTTGATACTGGATTGTTATTTCTGAGTTTTAATCCAGGGGCTTTTATTTACCAAGCACCAGAGAACTTTATGGTTTGCCTGTTAGAGAATCAAAGAAGAATCCACTGTATTAACATCCTCTTGAATGTGCTTTCCTGGGGGAAGTCAAAGTCATGTGCACAGAGCAAATGAATAAGACATCTATGTAGAAGACAGTCAAGGAATGTCAAGACAAAGGTTTTTCATTTCTAAAGATATTTACACACACACACACACACACACACACACACACACACACACACACACACACACAAGCATGCGTGCACACCACCTATTCTTTTCTGTCTTCTGACAACACAAAGAGGATACAGAAATACTGATGAAGGGACAGATTGAGTACTTTTGACCCACCTACTCAAGGAACACAGCTAGCAATTTTGGACTTAAAATTATGTTCAAATAATCTGAGAAGTAATAGTTAAGAGCCTACAGCTGAAGAGGCTGGAGTCCAGAAAACCAAGAAACATAAGTCTATCATTTCATGCTGCTTGCACCTGGGGTACATCAACATTAAAGAAGGGATAGATGAGAGCAAATTTTTAGCAGATGCCACAAGATAAGAGGATAGAAACTGGAAGGAGAGCTCCCGTGGCTGCAGATTAAAAATTCCAATTTTATGCTCTAAGAGATAAGAAAACTAAGGGAAGACTGAGGTTTGGACTGGACACAGAAAATCTGAGTTCAGTGGTACATCAGAGGCATGACTTATGATTAGAAGAGAATGCAGCATGGATTCTTGAGTGTTGGAAACACATTAGCTCTTGGTCCAAGAGTTACTGACTCCGAAATCATCCATTCATCTGTGACCTCATAACTGGTATGCTTTGAGGGTTTGGTCTCTATAGGAATAGAATTGTGTTTAAAATATTCATGTATTTGTTTATTTAGTTAGTGGTGCTTGACATCAAACCCTGGGCTCATGGATGTCATGCTCACCTTCTTCATTGTGCTACATCACTGACCCTCAATATCTATTTCTAAGGATTCACAAATCCAATTGTCTCTTCAGTATACAGCTCTTTCAGCATTCAGCATTATAAGCAGAACCTATCCTATTTCTGCCTATAGTCATATAAATTTTATTTCCCTTTTCTTTAGCTCGTGTCTTATGGATATGCTGGTCTTCAGCCAAGAGAAGAATTCTTTTCTGCTTACTATGCACAGGTATCTCCAGCCATCTTTGATATGTCTGTTTGCTCAGTTGCTCTCAGCTGTAATGTTGTCATGGATATTTTCCAGCACACTTTTCTCTCTAGGAACCCATGTATTAATAATTAGTGAGTTACACCTGCTCCATCTGTCAAATCAGATTCATTGTTTTCATAATAGGGATCCATCAACAGGCTGCTCAGGAATCAGATGCTTTTTACTTTAGTTTTGTTTTTTTAATATAAGTCACTTAAATTCTTCACTAACCAGCCAAGACTGTGCCTGATATCTGTGGGATGTTGTTGCTTTGGAAAAAAGAGAGATAGAAATCAATGCCTGTTTGTTCAATAACAGGGCAGAAGAGAAGAGAACACGTTTGCAAACAGCAGGTGGGGCTTTCAATTTGGAAAGCAATCAGAGCATCAGTTGTCTGCCTTGAAGGGCAGAGCTCAGAGACAGATACCAGTGCAAGGGAGAAGACAGAAAAGATGCTGTCCATTATTTTTATATTTGCACATTTACAAAGACATTTTTTCTTGATCCCACCTATACTCTGATCCTGGAAGATTAAGCAGCATGCAAGGAGGCACTGCTTTCATTCTTGGGAATCTACTTGGTCTCATTTCTGCTTTTTACATTCTTTTCTTTTTTAACTGAACTTCATCACTTTATTTTTATTCTTCCAACATAAAATTTTTATCAATTATTTGAAACTTTTATACAATGTATCACAATCACACCTTTCTTCCCATACTTCCAAGGTCCACCCTCCTACCTTTTTGTCCTACCCCACCAAAAATTACATCAACTACAATTTCTGTTGCACACATACTCACTGGAGCATGGATCTAGCTCCCAGTGGCCAGATCCTTAAAGATAACTGAGTCCTCTCACATTTCCTACCCTGAAGCCAATGACTGTGAAGAGCTATGCCTCAGCATCATTATCATAATTTTTAAGGATTCTGCTTTATGAGTCTTGGTACAAATTTTTAAATGAATTTAGACTAGAGAATGACTAATTAAAAATATAAGCATAGGCTGATGACTGAAAACAAAATAGGTAATTTAGCTTTTATAGAGATTCTAATATGAACCAGGTACTGTGGCAGGCATTCAAGTCACAGGGCTGTTTTAACATTGAAGAATGCCAGTGGTTCATTCTTAGCAACTCAACTTGTCTCAGAATTACTCTCCAGTGGAACATAATTCCATATAGAACCTTAGAAATTCCCTGTTTCCAAGCATACTGAATAAAAGTTTATCTGTTAAAGAAGGCACTTAAAAACAAAGCAATTAGGAAATTTTCTGTATTTAGCACTGAATTTACTTTTTTTGGTAGACACATGGCTCCAACAA
Organism: Cricetulus griseus; assembly: GCF_003668045.3. Classification (NCBI taxonomy): domain Eukaryota; kingdom Metazoa; phylum Chordata; class Mammalia; order Rodentia; family Cricetidae; genus Cricetulus; species Cricetulus griseus. The sequence goes on from NC_048600.1 coordinate 105,464,107, forward strand.
GCACCCAAGAGTAGAGGGCTGGCCTAGTGAAAGGAATGGTGGAGTGGCTTGTGTTTTCTCAAGGTTTTCATAAATAAAGCAATACATGTGATAGACCTCTAAATAAAGCAAGATGTAAACATTGATTTATTTCCTGAGTAAACATAATAAGGTTATTTTAACATTATTGTCCAAAGGCCACTTTTAGTTTGTAATGGTTAAGCCAAACAACTTTAGGAATTTAACCCAAGCATAGTAATATTCTTATTACTTTTTTATATGAGTAACAGCCTATATGCATGTCTAATATGTGCTAGCAATATTTTATTCTGAAATCACTCCTCCATTTCTTATATGTACTTTTAGTGTTATAGAGAGGAGTGACATCTAATACATCCCCATAATAAATAATTTATGCAATGTCACATAAATATGGGATGTAAATATTCAAATAGTTGTTTTTAGACATTACCTCTTTAGGTCTCATATTTTCAAAGAAACTTCTGCTTTCTGTCTCTGTAAACTTTAATCCTGTATGTTTATCAACAAAGGGGTAGTTTCCAAACTACAAATAAATCCAGAAGGCTTCTAGTAACCTTAGGATTCTAATAAAGTCATCATAAAATATAAACTTAATCTTGAACCAACACAAATATGTACAGTCCCTTCTATTTCTACATATGTGTAACAAACACTAAGATTAAAAAATAAACATTTGAGGGAAAATAGAATTTCTAGATATCATTTCTTTCCATGTTATTTTGTATGATTGATGGGGAATCGTCTTCTGTGTGTATGTTTGTCTTATTGGTTGAGGAATAAAACACTGGTAAAGCAGGATGATAGGTAGGGCTAGGACACAAGGAGGATTCTGGTAAGTATAGGCAGAAAGGAGTTATCATGTGATCCCAGGAAGTGCCATAGTTGGGCAGAAACTGCCACTAGCTAACCATAGAGGTCTGGAAGTCTGTAAAGACAGGCAGGAAGTGACATACCTGGGCAGAATCAGAATATAAGCAAGAACAAACAGGAAATTACTCTCTTCCCTTCTCTGTGGAGATGCTGAACAGTAGAGATGTAGGATGCCAGAGGAGTAAGAGGTCTGTGGACTTTTCTCCAGTAAGATAAGACCGCATGGAAATACTTAGATGAATAGAAACAAATTAATAATTAAGTCAGAACTAGCCAATAAGAAATGCTAGTCATTGGCCAACACTTTCTTAAATAATATAGCATCCTTGTGTTTTGGGGGGCAGAGAAAGGTGGGGGCACCCTCCAGGCTAAGAAAACTCACATTACACATGATTAACATATTACATTGTACATCAGAGTATTTCAGTGCTAATTTAGAAATGCATGGGTCCATCCACTTTTAATGGGTAGCATAAATTTTATCCATAAATTAGTGCAAATTATCAAAGATCTATGTATAATCATGTAGAGTTGCTTTGGATAAAATATGCTTGGCACTATGGGTTTTTTTCCCCAAACATTTATTTAATTCAGGCACAAAGACATAATTGTATAGATTGTCTAGCATTCAATGCTGAAAACAAATGATGCATCTAAATGGACTAATGGAGGTTCATGTGAGGAACGCATTGCTGATGATGGACATAGTTAAGAAAAAAACACGAGAGAACAATGCATTCCAGGATCTGAAGAAGAAAGAAGACTAATGGTGTTATTACAGTAGAATGAGAGAGTTGGCTTTAAGAGAGGTCCATCCCACAGGAACCCAGGCCCTACAAGCTGAGGAGATAAAGGTGAATCAACACCCTGACCTACCTCCACCTGTCTTTGGTGGGTTTTGTTTTGTTTTGCTTTGGTTTTGGTTTTGGTTTTGCTGTTGTTTTTCCAAGAGTATAAAGGAACCTGGGAAGGCATTTCTAGGAGGCCAGCCTTTAAAGCTATATGATCAGCAAATGCATGTAGGGTACACATAGTGCTATACTTAATAAAAGATACTGCAAATTCACTTCCCTGTGATGTTACACCATCATTGTTTACAAAGCCCACTGAGGGGAATTTCCTACAAACTTTGTTACCAGAATAACTCTGCTTACCTTGTGTTTCTTTTTATCTAGCAGTCACCATGAGCTAGTTAACTATGTGTCCTTTCAGCTTTGGCTTATAGAAAACCTTCGATAAAATGTGTGTCCTATGTCCAAAAACATCCTCAGGATCTTACGACATCAAACAGTAATAAGCCTTATTATTGCTTCTGTTTTTAATTAGCTCACTACCAATTTTCCTCTAATTTATCCCCTGCTTTGATATAACATAATATTTTATGTATGTCACCTGAAATTCTATTTTGTTATAGCGTTGTGGTGTACTAACCCATGTTGTTACTGAAAGATATTATTTACAATATAGCTTAAATTAAAAAAAAATGTTTTTTTCACAGATGTACTAGATGTCAGGGTGGCAGCATGTCTGAATTGAATAAGTTAATTTTAGCAACTTTTTAAGCAACTCCTTTCATGCTGTGTTCTCTCATGCCTGCTACCAATCAGTAGAGTTGTACCTTTTGCTTTGCCCAGATAGAAACTGTGAATAGGTGAGAAGCTCTCATAGTGTTGACAGTTCCCAGTCTCTAAATGTCCAATACAGAGCCAGAGGCTTAGAACTCCAAACCTGGAGACCTAGGGACTATTGTCTCCAGTATCAGAAGAGTTTTCTTGCTCTGGTTTTGGCTCAACAGTAGCCCAGCATTTGGCAGCTACTGCAATCATAGGCCTCTGGCAACTATGAGTGGTAGCAGTCACTATTCACCAAGTATGCATGGCGACAGCACACAGCAACAAAAAGAACCAGCTACTGTAATGGATCCTGGGTCACTGGGTCTTAGATGTCAGAAGCCTCAATTCTATACTGACTAATAATAATGCTTTCAAAATTACAGTGCTGAAGTGTGGAGGCTCAGCAGCTTCGTGGATGTTTTCCTTCCTTGAAAGTCCAAGTTTTCTTGTCTTTGGTGCTAAATAACCTCCACAATTCTTTAGAATCCAGCCTCTACCACCTATTCTGGAAATAATCTGGAACTCTTAAACTTCCTTCATTGCTACAGCTACTGTAACTGCAGCCTTTAAGATAGGTACCATTTTGTCACTGTTACCTGCTCAGACCATTCAATTTGCAATGAAGATCAAAAACAAGTAAGAAAGGAACACTGAGAAGCATGTCTAATGCTGCAACACCAGGGAACAGCATAGGGAGGTAAATCCTAGTTGAGTTTAAAAGGGAGCTGAACACCCTACTTTTAGCCAGAAAGGGTCTGTAGCAAAGGCTTTCGTATCAATCACTCCAACCACAGAACAGCCATTTATGTACATGAAAGACTATATTTGCATTGCTCTAATAACTTCTCCTGGGTCACCAAGGAATTCCTTCTGTCCTGAGTGAGACTAGGTACAGAATAATCAGGTACTGTGGAATAATCCCTTTGTATCCAGTGAAGATTTGTCGATGAAATGATTGGTTTAATAAACAAGCTGACTGGCCAATAGCAGAACAGAGTAAGGTTAGTCAGAAAAGCCGAGCTGAGAATGTTAGGAAAGAGAAGGGTGGAATGAGAGGAGAGAGAGAACAAGTCAGACACACAAAATGGGATAGAAGTAAAGGCCATGAATCTTGGGGCAGCACATAGATGTATAGAAATGAGTTAAGTTGTTAAGAGCTAGTAAGTGACAAGCCTGAGCCATTGGCTGCACATGTATAATTAATATAAGCCTCTGTATGGTCATTTGGAAGCAGCTGATCAGATGGGAGAATTTCTGCCAATAATGAGGATCAACTATCGTTCACCAGAAAATCTTGTCTGACTCTGAGTGCCACTTTCCAAGGTTTGTAGAGGTTTGCTGTAGACACATCTTCAGCTGTGGTCTTTACTGCTGGAATGTCTTCAGAATAAAGTAAAGCAGCCAGATCTGAGGATGGCAGTCAGCCATTTTCCAAGAAAGGTGTTGTCTGACTGATTACTTCCCATACAAACATAAGGCCTGGCAAATCATTCACACAAAGCATGAAAAGTGTTACAATGAAGATTTAGCTGAATACCAAAATAGAACTAACAACTCTAACAGGTTTTAACAGTATTTACCAGTATTTAACAATGTTTAACAGAGCTTAACTCCTACACAGGAGTTAAGTGATCCAACAGAAATGGAGTCCCTCTGGTCATCACATAGGGAAGTGGGAGGAAGAGAGACCACCAGTTCTCTAGGGGTCTCATATAGGTACCAATGCCATTAGAAGTGCCTCTGCTTTTTACTACTTCAGACCATAATCACCCTGCAGACAGCCTGTCTTCAAAATATAACCATAATCAAGGTACAGGGATTTAACATGTGAGATTTTGATTATGTTTTAAGTTAAGATACAGAAGACGGAAAATATCTCACAAATGATTAGAAGAAATATAGCTGGAACCCAATATTTGATAACTCAGAGATTTGGGGGATGTATAGATTTCTGGGATGTAAATATGAGATGTGATAAAAACCATGGTCAAGAAGCTCACAGGAAGAGACAACAGGGACAATGAAATCATAGGTCTATATAACCATATGTCTTATGAAGAGTTTTAATTGGTAGGTGAAAAAGAAGTAACCAAAGTAATTTGAGACCTGAACATAGGAACTTAAACTCTTTGATTATCAAGTTTCTATAAAAAATAGACAAGAACATCTTTATGACATTAGAAGAGTGGAAATGTCCTGTGAGTCAGAAAACAGTAACCATGAACTAAATCCTAAGAGGCTTACTAACTAAAACTGGAAACTCTGCTTTCTCAATTGGGGTGTTTCAAAAGTGTGGTTACATGAAATATGTTTGGTAAAGAATATTTAGGGTTAATACAGACCAAATTCTAAAAGTTTATTTTTAAAACTAAAGGAACAAATCCAATAGATTCTTTGCAAAAGAAGAACTGAGTGCTCAAAATCAAATAAAATAACACACAGTGTTTTAAGTCATCAGTGAAACGTAAAGCAAAACCATCTTGGAACACTATGTTAACTCATGAATGGCTGAGGAAAATTTTTGACAGCAAAGGATGAAAAAAGAAACATAAAGTGCCTGGAACTCTGTTCATTGTTGATGAAAGTGTAGAATTTTGAAACTTTCAGAAAACGTTGAACAGGGTCTTTAACATTTAGTCATTTTATTAAGTTAAAGTTCTATAATGGAAGGCTCAATAGTTTCATGCATTCACTTAGGAGAGATGCCAAGGTGTACCCCCGCCCCTGGAAATTTGCCTTATCAAAATCTTAAGAGATTAATGTGCACTGATTGTAATCTGGACAAACAATATCCATAGGCAGGAGAAAGAAATAAACAGATTATGGTGGACCAATGTGATATAATAGGTTTTTACTAAACAAGGAAAGGAAAGGCTACTGGAATAATAGAATGAAAAAAAATTATCTTTATATTTTACTATGGACCTAGAATGCTTCCAAATGCCCATGTGTTAAAGGCTTAGTCCTCAACTTGGCAAATTAGAAAGGTGATGAAACTGTTAAACAGTGGCCCTGGCAAGGAGTTTTCATGTCATTCTGGGCACACCTTTAAGGGCTGCCGTGGGCCTCCATTGCTTCCTTTTTTTGTTTTACGATGTGGTTGCTGTTACTAAGTTGAATGGTTTTATCTACTACACATCCCTCCAGGATGAGCTGCTACTGAATAGAACCAAAGACAATGAGCCAGTTGATCACAGGCTAAAACCTTCAAATATGTGAACCAAATTACACCTTTTCTTTCTGCATGTGGTCACCTTGGGTATATTATTAAAGTAATAGAAAGCTGAGAAATACAGGCTAATAGAAACCGCAGTTTTATGTGAAAATTCTTAAATGGAAGTATAATCCCGCTGGTGAGGAGACTTAGAGTCAAGAGAACAAAGCTGTGATGGATATGTTAGCTATTTGTAATCAAGTGAATGTATCAAAAAATGGAGTAATGTTTTAGTCCTCTCATGCTTCCACAGCTTTCAGCAGTAGACCAGGGTATAGTGAACCTCATCATGCTAGACAGAAACAAAAGTAAAAAGGATATATGAAAGATTCAGAAAACAAAACAGCCCTCAAGGTGAGACCGCCAGTGCTCTAGGTCATTCAACCAAACTCTACTTCCCATTTTCACTTCCTACATATAATAGAACCATACACTAATCTAGAGATTGATTCATTTACAGATAGTGTCATTTGATCAGCTCTCAAAAGCTCAGTAGTTGGAATTCAAATGCTCAATATATGAATCTGCGAGGGACATTTTGTATTCAAGCCACAAGGACAAGAGATACCAAATTAGTGAGTGTTTATGGTCAGGCATGAGGGGCAGCTTGAGTAAAGGAACATCAATCATCTTTTTAGGACTATGAAAATATTTGAAACCATGATTGATGTGATGTAACATAAGCTATGCATTTGTGAAAGCTTAGTGAAGTCTGTTCCGAATATAAGCATATTTTTATGGATAAATGTCATAGTAAGTATCAGATATGTTCCAGATATGCTAATGTGAAGCTAAATCCAAGCTAAATGGGAAGCTGAGGCAAAATGATAAAGTGTTTGAGGCCAGCCTGGACATCAGATTGAAAGTGAAGCCTACCTGGCTATATACCAACAACAGCCCATGTCAAAGAAATGTTTCAGGAATGAAGAAATGAATGAGCAAAAGGTAGAGAGCCATGGAAGAACCTCAGATTTATGTACACAAATTAAAATGTTGAGCTGTTTGCCAATACTCACAGACCTCTGTGGGCCTTAAGGAGAATATGCAGAACGCTTTGGAGATTGATTTGGTTCAAAGAGTTTTACAAAATGCACACTGAAATGAGAAAATATTGCAGAGGAAAGAGGAGAAAGGATGCAAGAAGCAGAAAATCAAGAGATGGGATATAAAATGCCATTTTCTGAACAAAACATTGCCATTGCATCCACAAACTAACAGCAGCTGCAAAAGTCTACACTGGGTCAGTAAAAATAAAATGGTTTTGTCAGTAGCCAGGCATGGATGGAGAAAGGGGCTCAGGAGCCCTACCACCCACAGTTAGGCTCTTTTTTTTTTAACTGATATACTTAAAGAGTAATTCACTGACTTCAGTTATGTACACACTGGTAACCCCAACAGGCTCCATATTAATGTAAAATTAATGGAGAGTCTTGTCTAAGTACTAAAACTTTTCACTCCTATTTGAACCCTTAATAGCAATTTATTTCCAAAACCTATTATGCTATCTCAAAACAACTAAGGGCCAGGAGAAAAGGCATAATGAATCAAAATCTGTTTGGCATATTTCTCAAAAGTGAGCAAATGGATACTAAGGACTGATGACTACCTTCTTAGATAGCTAGATGCTTCCTGGTTAAGCTTTCTGAGAAAATGGAATTTAAATGTTTTCCTTTAGTGCAGTGTGTCCTACACTATAAGTTACTTTTTAGACAGGAAAGAAAACACATCTTGTGCCAATAATAGTGATATCCACAGAAAGTCCAGGCATGAGACCTGGCCTCACCACTTGCAGAAGGTAGCCAAATCATTCACTTTCTTACTTCAGCAGTTCATGTGGAAATAGGGAGAATCAGAGTGCTGCTTCCAACAATGAGATATGACCTCTGGCTACACAGAATACCCCCAGGACAAAGAAACTCAGTATTTATTATTAATAGTAAGACGTTTTAATATTTTGCCTAGTCCCTGGTATTTGTGATTAGCTACTATGTGTTGCTTATCAAAATAGTCATTATTTAAATTTTACCTTAATTAATAATACTTTTGATTAATGTTACCACTACCCATTATGCCCAGAACAACAAATTTAATCAATGAAGGACCAAACACACATTTTTAAAAAAGGAAAGAAAGCAAAATTATCAAGTTGCTTGACTATTTATAGAGCAAATCAGCATAATCAACACCACTCAAAATAAACTCAGGGGGTAAAATTAAATGGTCTGTAGATGACAAATAGAAGAAAGTGAAGTGAAAACAGAGACCATTTTGTGGTAGAAGAGAAAACATCAAAATGGCCCTGATTGACTAGGAGAGAAAATGGGAAAGACACCTTTTTAAAATAAAACAAAATCAATGCTTTGATGAAAGAAAGGAGACAGTTCACTTTATAGTCAGAATACAGACAGAATAAATATGTGTGACAGGGTTAGAAAACACAGTATGATTTATCACAGAAAGAGAATGTCCTTATCTGAATATGCAACCCAATGGCTCCCATAAGTTGTAGAGCACAATGTGATAAGGAGACATCTAAATGCAGAGAATAGCCCTAAAAGACATGAGAAAGAAAGAACCCCAGGAGCATAAAAGCATATGGGATGGTATGGAGGTGATACCAGCTTGACCAGATTTGGTTGCTGATCTTGCCTATATCAATCCATGTGTTTTATCTGCTTGTCAACCAATTCTCATGACCCTTATGGCTCACTCAGCAGCAATTTCAGGCACACATGGGTACTAACTCTAAGAATATCCTTTTTATTCCTCTCAGATGTCCGTAGATTAGAATATTTGAGACAGTTGGTCTTGAAGACTCTTTTCCTTAAATTAAGGGTAAGCGATCAAGAGTCATTGTTTGCCTTGACTATATTATTTTTTGCACAGAAGGTGAGAAGGCCCCCTCTATTTGAAAGCAAAGAAGAGGAGGTAAAGATTAATGAGCCAAAGCTAATTAAAGAAGTAATTGCTTCTGGGGGTGTGCCTGAGGTAGGAAGGTAAGTGTCCTAGAGGCTAAAAATACCATAGCTTGATAAGATAATCTTGCACAAATGAGAAGTAGAACAATAAAATGCCAGACATATTAAAGTGTACTCTGTTTATTAGAAAAATAAGTTATATTCTGGAGCTCAATAAAAACCAAATTGTGGTTGATTTTGGCTGGACTTCACCATTGTTTGCAGCTATTGTTTCTTATTAATTGTTCTCCAGAGTACAGAAATCTCTTTACAGCTTGGAGTATCTGGGATCCTAAATTTCCTGGAGCAATATTCGGGTACAGAGTTTTTAGCAAATAATTCAAATATGTACAAAATGCTAATGAAACCTGTGTTTTTATTCAAGATCAGATTGTACAAACTAATTAAGACATTGGGTTTCTTTGCTTTGGGGTAGAATTACATGTATCCACTGTGAGGAAAATGGCTACTTCAGATATCTGTGTGTAATAAGCTTTCTATTTATAAAGAAAAGAAAAATTAAGTAAACCCCAAATGGTACAGATTGGTAGCTAAGATTTTTCTAAACCAGGGACCTATTCATGATTTGAAAAGCAAAGGGAGTGCTAATAAACAAAACTATTTCTAAAATTCTTTAATCTTGTTCCACTCTTTGGAGCTCAAATCCTTCCAGCCACTTGTAAACCTTTTGGTCTCTCTCATTAGATGAAGAATTTACCTTGCACTATTTACATGAAGGGAATTTCAATAAAAGATGATTAAATAGTGAATATTTTTGATTAAGCAAATGTTAAGACAATTGCTCTGTTATTATGTAAAAAGTAGATTTAGTTCTAAATTGTGTGAACTGCTTTGCATGACTCCAGCAAGGCACCTAATATTTCACTGGGTACAGTCTGTGCCTTACTGGTCTTTGCAGAGGTTTATAAAGCTCAAAAAACAGAGTAACAAAAGCTTCCAAGCACAGTCACTTCTTGACAAACTGTCGGAAGATCTCCATTGTTTTTCTTTAAAATGCAATCTGAATAAAGTTCTAAGTTATTGTAACTCCCATTTCCTCCAGGAGCTGGTTGGGCACACTCATCATAAAATTCCATCTTCAAAAACTGGAACAGGACTGGGTGGTGGTGGTACAATCGTTTAATCCTATAGGCAGAAGCAGGCAGATCTCAATGAGTTCAAGACCAGCCTGGACTACAAAGCTCCACAGAGAAACCCTACTTCAAAAAACTAAAAACAAAAAGAGAAAAAAACTGAAGCAAATAAAGAAACTAAAAGAAAACCAAAACCCCAATAAGACAAAAACCACCACCACACCATACCAAAAGAAAACCAAAAGCAAATTCACACACACACACACACACACACACACACACACACACACACACACACACACACACAAGTTCATTTTCTCTTACTCAGCTACTCCTGGTAACAGAGCCTGCCCTGGAGTGTTGTTGATATAACTACTGACATTCCAGTGGAGAGACTGATTTTCCCTTTCCCAGTAGATACCAATTGCAAATAGCTTTTTTTCATTTGTTTTGATTTTTACCATCCTTTCAAGAGGTAGGGAGAGGAAGAACATGAAATTTGTTAGGCAGGAAGGTTGGAGGAGTTAAGAAAGTATATTAGTGTGGGTTTTCAGGAGAAGCAGAACTTATAGAATACTTATAGAATATATATGTATTCTTGGGCTGTATTAGAATGGCCTACAGGCTGTGGTCCAGCTAAACTAACAATGGCTGTTTACCAACAGAAGATCTAGGAACCCAGTAGTTGTTCAGTTCACAAGGTTGGATATCTTAGCTGGTATTCAGCATGCACCAGAATCCATAAGAAGTAGGCTTTAATGGCAGTAGAGGAATGAGCTTGCCAGGGAGAACTAGAGCAAGCAGACAAAAAAGCAAGCTTCCTTCTCCCATGTCCTTTACATAGGCTGCCAGCAGGCTAAATGTGGAACATCCCAACTCAGGAGATCTGTAGTAAAAGTGACTCTTCCCACTTTGAATGATTTCATTAATAGAAAAAATACCTCACAGGTGTACCCAGACAGTAGGTTTCAATTAATTCCAGATGTAGTCAAATTGGCATCCAGTAGTTATCACAGGAAGGAAAAGAATATGATGAACTATATTACATGAAAAATTTAATAAAAATAAATTTTAAACAATGTGCTAAGAATTTAAAAAAAAAAAAAAAACCTCTCTTTCCAAGGTTTGTGAATCACTGAGGAAAATGCAGAAACAGTGATTTTCAGACACAGAAGAGCAGTTGCACACATTAATTCACAGTAGTTGTGACAGCATTTGTAAGCTCAAGCCAGACAAAATCCCCACAGGGAGAAGGGAGTTGGGCATGAAGTCCTACCTCTAGCTAAGATGCTATTGGTAATTGATAACTGCTGGAAGAGAGTCAAATTTCTTTAAAACTGTGTCTCTGGTAGATTGCTCATATTCTAGTGGAAGGCAGAACACACACACAATTTTATGGGTAGCACACATTGTACTTGGTGTGTACTTGGGGGTGAGGATATAAAGTTGTGTGGATAGGAAAGATGGGGAAGTGGATCTGGGGATGACTTCAGGAAGAGATATGAATAAGATCAATATGTATTGTATGAAATTATTGAAGAACAAATAAAATAAAAATAAATTCTGTTAAACCTGAAAATAGGGAAAGACCAGTTCTACAATTTTTGAGACAAATTTGAATTAATTTCATTAAAATTGGCCAGGATGATGGCCAGGTCCATCCCAGGGTTGCCAGAAAATGGCAATGAATCATATTTTGCAGAGGCTTATAAAAGCAAACCCATAAGGTCACCTACCATATTTTCCATATAGTCCAATCATGGGCAAGCCTATGTACCTCCTGTCTACATGTGATTAAGCACATCCCGTGCAGTTGGATTAAACAAACTTGTTCAGGGAAGAGAAAACATGTGGTTTTTTATCTTCCATATATAATAGCCTCCAACATTTCAGGAAGTATCTGTCCTTGAGCAAGAGGCTTACAAGTTAGAGGCATTTTTGTTGTATGGATCTCTTAGGCACAGTAGCTAAAACTTAAAACATAACTGTGGCTCTCAAAATTCTCATCCCTAGAACAAAATGGTTAAATTGATACTTTCACTTTCTATCAATGTTATCAACAGAACATTGATAAGAAAGTTGAAAAGAAAAGAAAAAAATATTTTATGTAACTAGCTTTAATGAAAACAAAAAGAAAAACAACAGCAATTATTGTGTCATACAAGGGACAGCAAGAGCTTATAAAATGATTTCATAGCATTTAAACCTATTTCAAGATGTATCATCCATGACTTTTCTTGAGGAGACAAGATCCTGCTGATTTTGCTGTTATTTTTGTGGATGTTCCAGGTATATGAGTTATCATATGACTTTGTGGTGGTTCTAAAGAAAATGGCCCCCAGAGGGAGTGGCACTATTGGAGGTATGGCCTTGTAGGAGGAAGTATGTAACAGTGGAGGTGGACTTAGCAATCCCATACATCCTTAAGCCACACCCAGTGAGACACTTCACTTCTTGCTGCCTTTGGATCAAGATGTAGGATTCTTAGCTCCAGCACCATGTCTGCCTGCATGCTACAATGTCCCACCATGATGGTAATGAGCTAAACCTCTGAAAATATAAGCCACCCAATGAAATGTTTTACCTTTATAAGAGTTGCTGTGGTTAGCCTCAGATGATCCCATATTAGTCAAGGACAGGCCTATGTTTTGACTAATGAAGGACAATTTTATATTTTGATTAACCCTGGATGATTCTATGTTTTAGATTTCTGCAGCACTGTGTCAAGTAACAATAATGTCATATGGTTGGGTTTGTTTACCCAACCCCCTGAGAAAATATCTCTATAAAAATCCTTGTTTGAGAAGTACGAAATACACTCAGATTCAAACTGCCTCTGTGTTTGTTTCTGTTTGTCACCACTGGATCCTTACCCATCTCTTCTTCAAGGACCCTCATCTCAGGAACTCCCATAACCGGCTGGGGTGGTCTGTGCCAACTGACTACTGAATTTAGGCTTCTGTAACCTGATAATGAAGATAATCAAGGACAATTTTTTTAAGGTTACTTTAACCACTCAATCTTGGCTGCACTGAATAACTCTTTGGCTTGTAACATCCTCGTGCATATATATATATATATATATATATTATATCATATATATATATATTCAATGACTTCCTCTGGTTTTCACCTTTAAAGGCATTCATTCACCTACCTCCAGGCTGCACATTTATTTGGGGGGAGGGATAGAGACTGTGACCCAACTATCAGTTTTAATAAACTTGGCTAATAATAATAATAATAATAATAATAAAGAGTTGCTGTGGTAAAGTGTCTCTTCACAACAATAGAATAAAGTGTCTCTTCCTAACTACAATAGATTTCTTCTCTTTGACTAGTAATCAAAAGGTTCATTATGTAGATAATTAAACTGATAGCCATTCGCCGGGTGGTGGTGGTGCGCACCTTTAATCCCAGCGCTAGGGAGGCAGAGTTAGGCAGATATCTGAGTTTAAGACCAGCCTGGTCTACAAGAGCTAGTTCCACGGCAGCCTCCAGAGCCACAGAGAAACCCTGTCTCAAAAAACTAAAACTAAATAAATAAATATAAATAAATAAGTAAACTGATAGCCATTAATTTATCTTCTGTTATTCCATTGAGCTCATCCATCAGGTCTCTGAGATTAGCTTTCTCTTCTCTTTATATTTTTCTATCGTATTTCCAGTTCCCATTTTTCTAAGTTCTCCATGCTCTTCAGTTTCCTATTTGTTCTTTGGATCAGAAGTCAGATCCTATCTTCCCCTTTCTTCCCTGCAACAAAGCATCACCAAGTTCACACTACAATTTTTCTTTGTTATTTGTCCTTTTCTCGAATCATTTATTTCCCAAGAAAGGTAAAGTTTTGTTTGTTAACTGACATCCTCAGTGATTCTACTCTGAGGACAAAAATTAATTCCTGAAAGCATGGCTCAACTCAAAACTTACAGTTCAGTTTTGCCTCCAATTACAACCTTTTGTAGCTAGTACTAAATTTGTAAAACTCAATTCTCCAGTCATCAAAACAAAGAGCCCTAGGTGTTCCCAGATGCAAAGAAACTGGGCCAGCAAGTAAGAAGCTAAGAAATCCTCTACCTGCTTTACATCTCCTTGAAAAAGCATTTTCTGCAGTGTTTTGTTAAACTGAAAAACTGCAATATATCCTGTTACCTCTCCAACTCTGTAGTTAGAATATTTTTTCTTTTTATTTAAATATTAATAGAGTATGACTAACATGGTATATTATATAAGGGAGCTTATATAAGCATAAAAATAATAGGAAAGTAGATGTAAATAGGAGATCCTAAATTTGGTTACAAGTTTTTTGGTTTTTTTTTTTTTTTGTAAGAAAATTGAGTGTACAAAAACTAACCTTTTACAGGGAGGTTTGTTTTATGTTTTGGTTTGGTTTTGGTGGGGGAGTCAAGGTCATTTTTAGGCTTTGGGTGGATTTTGGATTCATATATTTAGAATAAGATTAGAAACTCGTGGCATTGGGGACCATGACAAAAAAAAAAATACATGGGGCAGAAGAAAGCCATATGCATTCTAACATGGGTACCAGAAAGACAATGCAGAAGACAAAGAAATTTCAATTAGATCTAACATAAATGCTTAAACTATTGACCTCTTGATGACCTTTTGACTATTCTCCATAAATCAGCTCTAGATAAGCAACTAAGATGATATATTTAGAATGAATATAACATCTGCATTCTGAATGTTCACAAGAAAAATTCAATTTTAAGTTATTTTATACTCTTCAAAAAATAGGTCTGCTAGAGCTTCATTGATTTTAGCAGTTGCTTAATAAGTTACCTATTCCATTTCACATTCAGCATTCAGTATCTCTAGAAAGCATTGACTATGATAACTTGACTGCCTATATACTTCCTTTTAATCTTTGAAATAACAAAAAGGAAACTAATGCAAGAGAAAAATATAGATAATAATAGATTTCTTCCAATGGCCTCTTTATCTCAGAGATTCTGAGCACTAGCTGTAAATTTCTATGCAGAAATAAAAAAATAGTAGGTACCAAACGGGAGTTTATACCATGGACTGAAGTGGATAAATGAATAGTTTCTCCAGGTTGAGACATTTCCACTAGAAATAAAATTAAAATTTTTATTTTTATAAATTCAATTTTAATTTAATAAAAGTTAATAGTATTATTTCTTTATTTAATATAGCAGTACCTTCACCAACTTTAGAAGTTTGGTAGTATTTTCATTTATATCTTCTGTTCATGATAATAAACTAATATAATGTTGGAATCATCAGTTTCTGCGTGAAAATGACATTACACATGTTTCAAATATTTAAATTTGCAGAACTCTGTGTTCAACTGTGACTATAAACCAGCTAGTGAAAATATTTTTTGAAGTCATTATTTTTACCAAGTATTAGGGTTTTCTCATGTTTCTAGCCTTTTTTTAAAAAAAACAACTACTGAACTGATGTGATTTCAGACAAGCAGGAACATGGAAGGCCTTGTATCCTCATTAACTATTTCTTTGCTAGGTAACTAAATCTTAGCAGATAATTGGAAAATACTTGACAAACTCAGCACATTAATTTTATTTTGTTTTCTGAGATGCCTACAGCTATTTGAGGAGGTTCTAGTTCTCCTTTCCAAGACAGAAGATGTGAAAGATGCACTTACATCAGTAAACATATCTTCTGGGACACTTCTTGTGAAATTGCCGTAACATGAAATTGCTTATATAGATCAGGATGTTTAGGGACTATAAATGTGTGTGTTTGTGTATTAATGCTATGTGCAGGTAGAGCAGGAGTGACCATGTGTATATCAATGACATGTGTATGTAAAACAGGAGTAACTGGGTGTGCATGTGTCTGTATTAATGACGTGCATGCTGAACAGAAATACCTGCGTGTGTATATTAATAACACATGTATAAATTCTGTGTTTATAAATATTAGATAAAATTCTCCCAAGAGTGAAATCAGAATATTTTTTCACAGAGCCACATATTTCTGTGAAGTTCACATAGTTGGAATAAAACCACAAACCATTTAAAACAATTTGGCAAAATAAGTATATCTATACCTTACTGTTTTGGAGTCAGAACATTTTCTGGAGAAATCTGTTTACTGTAGGTCATGTCTGTGTCTTCACTACAGGTAAAAAAGACATTTAGAGAAGAACATTTGTAAAACGAAATGAATTTCTGTACTTACATAGAGACTACAGTAACAAAGAAATGTATTCACTGTAGAATGCTGTTTGTTTCCACAGAATACACATGCACTTTGCTATTCTAAGTGCACATTTAAAACCCACATAAAATGGGCATTATATTTTGCCGAGGACCCTGAGTGGGATAATGCAAACTGACTGAAAAGAGATGAGTTGCACTATTGCCTATATTCCAAACCTCTAAATCCATTAGAATCAAGAAAGCTAAGTGGATGGCATCAGCTGTCTACTGCCTCCCATCTAGTATATAATTTTAAGCATTTAAGGGTCTAAGCAAACTATACTAGGTTTCTCATTTAGTGAAAATTCTATCATCTTTTTTTTAAATTAGAAATAAGCTATTTTACATGTCAATCTCAGTTCCCTCTCCCTCCCCTCCTACCCTGCCCCCCACAGACCCCTATCCCAACCTCTCCTTCTGTTTCCCAGGGAGGTTGAGGCCTTCCATGGGGGATCTTCAAAGTCTGTCATATCTTGTGGAGCAGGGCCTAGACCCTCCCCAGTGCATCTAGGCTGAGACAGTATCCCTCTATGTGGAGAGGGCTCCCAAAGTTCATTTGTGTACTAAGGGTAAATACTGATCCACTACCAGTGGCCCCATAGATTGTCCAGTCTTGTTGACTGTGTCCTTTGCCTTACAGAATCTTCTCAGTTTCAGGAGGTCCCATTTATCAATTGTCGATCTCAGTGTCTGTGCTACTGGTGTTATGTGCAGGTAGTGGTCTCCTGTACCAATTTGTTTGAGGGTACCACTTACCTTCTCTTCTAAGAGGTTCAGTGTGGCTAGATTTATGTTGAGTTCTTTGATCCATTTGGACTTAAGTTTTGTACATGGTGATAGATATGAATCTATCTGCAGTCTTCTACATGCCAGCATCCTGTTATGCCAGCACCATTTGTTGAAGATGCTTTCTTTTTCCCATTGTATAATTTTAGCTTCTTTGTAAAAAATTAGGTGTTCATAGGTGTATGGGTTAATATCAGGGATTTCAATTCAGTTCCATTGTTCTACCTGTCTACTTTTGTGCCAATACCAAGCTGTTTTCAAGACTATAGCTCTACAGTAGAGCTTGAAGTCAGAGATGGTGATGCCTCAGGAAGTTCGTTTATTGTACAGGATTGTTTTGGCTATCCTGGGTCTTTTCTTTTTCCATAGAAAGTTGTTCTTTCAAGGTCTGTGAAGAATTGTATTGGGATTTTGATGGTGATTGCATTGAATCTGTAGATTGCTTTTGGCAAGATTGCCATTTTTACTATGATGATCCTACCTATGCAAGAACATGGGAGATCCTTCCATTTTCTGTTATCTTCTTTAATTTCTTTCTTTAAAGACTCAAAGTTCTTACTGTACAGGTCTTTCACTTTTTTTGGTTAGCGTTACCGGAAGGTATTTTATGTTGTTTGTGACAGTTTTTTCTGACTTTTTTCTCAGCCTGTTTATCAACTGTATATCGTAGGGCTACTGATTTTTTTTTTTAGTTAATCTTGTGTCCTGCCACTTTGCTGAAGGTGTTTATCAGCTGTAGGAGTTACCTGGTAGACTTTTTCAGGTCACTTATGTAGACTATCACATCATCTGCAAATAGTGAAAGTTTGACTATTAAGATAAATCTTTCTGCCAAAAGATTTTCTGCCTGAGCCCTACCGGCACGTGGGCGGTCTCTGCCAGCTGCCTGAGTTCTGCCCACTGAATTAGGGCCCCAATTAATGCACCGAGATTTATATTAGGTACAAATGCTGCTTGGCCAATGACAATGATTTCTCATCTGCTAGATCATTCTTAATTATCATAAATCTATATATTTTATAAGACTTATCTTATCAGACGCTTCCATTGGCATCCTCACTTGCCGGTGGATCACATTGCTGCGCTGGAGGAAGAGCAGAGGGGAAGAGGGACACTTCTGTTTGTCCTTGTTTAAATATGAGTCTCCTTGCTATGTGACTTCCTGCCTGGATCACCACTTCTCTACTACATTTCCCAGAATCCTCTTTGACTCCTAATCCTGTCTAACTTGCTGCCTCATTGGCCAAACAGTAGTTTATTCAACAATCAATAAGATGAACATACACAGAAGTACATTCCCCAACAGTTTGACTTCTAACTTTCCAATTTATATCCCCTAGATCTCCTTTTGTTGTCTTATTGCTCTAGCTTCAAGGACAATATTCAGGAGGTATGGAGAGAGTGGACAGTCTTGTCTTGTCCCTGATTTTAGAGGGATCACATTGTGTTTCTCTCCATTTAGTTTGATGTTGGCTGTTGGCTTGCTGTATATTGCTTTTATTATGTTTAAGTATATTCCTGTTATCCCTGATCTCTCCAAGACCTTTATAATGAAGGGGTATTGGATTTTGTCAAAGGCTTTTACGGCATCTAGTGAGATGATCATGTGGTTTTTCATTCTCAGTCTGTTTATATGGTAGATTACACTCATGGATTTTTGTATGTTGAACCATTCTTGCATCCCTGTTATGAAGCCTACTTGATGATGGTGGATGATTTCTCTGAAGTGTTCTTTGATTTGATTTGCCAATATTTTATTGAGTAGGTTCATGAGGGATATTGGTCTGTAGTTCTCTTCCTTAATTGTGTCTTTGTGTGGCTTGGGTACCAAGGTTATTGAAGCCTGGTAAAAGGAGTTTGGCAATGACCCTTCTGCTTCTATTGTGTGGATTACTTTAAGAATTGGTATTGGCTTCTCTTTGAATTTCTGGTAGAATTCTGCACTGAAGTCATCTGGCCCTGAGCTGTTTTGGGTTGGAAGACTTTTGATGACTGCTTCTATTTCATTAGGGTTTATAGGTCTATTTAAATTGCTTACCTGTTCTTGATTTAATTTTGGTAAGTGAAATCTATCCAGAAAATTGTCCATTTCCTTTAGATTTTCTAATTTTGATGAATACAGGTTTTCAAAGTATGACCTGATGATTCTCTGGATTTCCTCAGTATCTGTTGTTATGTCCCCCTTTTCATTTCTGATTTTATTAATTTCATGCTCACTCTCTGCAATTTGGTAAATTTAGATAAAGGTTGTCTATCTTGTTGATTTACTTGAAGAACCAACTCTTCCTTACATAGATTCTTTGTATTGTTTTCATAGTTCCTACTTTATTTATTTCAGCCCTCAATTTGATTATTTCCTGTCATCTACTCCTCTGGGGTACATTGTCTTCCTTGTGTTTTAGAGCTTTCAGTTGTGCTGTTAATTCTCTAGTACAACTATTCTCCAGTTCTTCATTTTGGCACTTAGTGCTATGAACTTTCCTCTTAGCACTGCTTTCAGAGTGTCCCATAAGTTTGGGTATGTTGTGTCCTCATTCTCATTGAATTCTAGGAGGTCTTTCATTTCTTTTCTTATTTCTTCCTCAACCCAGGAGTGGTACAATTTGGCATTATTCAATTTCCATGAGTTTGTAGGTTTTCTATAATTTGTGCTGTTGTTGAATTCTAATTTTAAATCATGGTGGTCTGATAAGATACAGGGGGTTATTTTAATTTTTTTGTATCTGTTGAGGTTTGCTATGTTGCCAAGTATTTGGTCGATTTTTGGGAAGGTTCCATGAGATGCTGAGAAGAAGTTATATTCTTTTGTGTTTGAATGGAATGGTCTACAAATGTCTGATAAACCCAATTGGGCCATAACTTCTATTAGTCCCTTTGTTTCTTTGTTAAGTTTCTGTCTGGTGTTCCTGTCTAATAGTGAGACCGGGGTGTTGAAGTCTCCTACTATAAGTGTGTGAGGTCTTATGTGGGATTTGAGTATTAGTAATGTTTCTTTTAGGAACATGATTACTTTGTATTTGGGGCATAGATGTGCAAAATTGAGACTTCACCTTGATGGATTTCTCTTGTGATGAGTAGGAAGTGACCTCCTTCATCTCTTTTGATTAATTTTAGTTTAAAGTTAGATATTAGGATTGCTACCCCTGCTTGTTTCTTGGGTCCATTTGATTGGAAATCTTTTCCCAACCCTTTACTCTGAGGTACTGTCTGTCTTTAAAGTTGAGGTATGTTTCTTGTATGCAGCAGAAGGATGAATTTTGTCTTCATATCCATTCTGCTAGCCTGAGTCTTTTTATAGGTGAGTTAAGACCATTAACATTGAGGGATATTAATAATCATTGTTTGTTCTTTCTTGTTTGTTTTGGATTTGTTTATGGTGGTGGAATTGTCTGTGGATTTCTACACCATTTTTCTTTTGGCTGTTGGTGAAGTGGGATTATCTATTGCCTATGTTTTTCTGGTTGTACTTAACTTCCTTGGGTTGAAGTTTTCCTTCCAGTACTTTCTGTAGGGCTGGATTGGTGATATGTATTGTTTAAATCTGGTTTTGTCATGTAATAACTTGTTTTATCCATCTATATTGATTGAAAGATTTCCTAGGTATAGTAGTCTGGGCTGGCATCCATGGTCTCTTAGTGTTGGTAGAATATCTCTATTCAGGACCTTCTGGCTTTCAGAGTTTCCATGGAAAAGTCAGGTGTAATTCTGTTAGGTTTGCCTTTATATTACTCGACCTTTTTCCTTTGCTGCTCTTAATATTCTTTCTTTATTCTGTATGTTTGGGGTTTTGATTATTATGTGGCAAGAAGAACTTTTTTGTGGTCCACTATATTTGGTGTTCTGTAGGCTTCTTGTGCTTTCATTGGCTTGTCTTTCTTCAGGTTGGGGAAGTTTTCTTCTATGATTTTGTTGAGTATGTTTTCTGCACCTTTGAGTTGGGTTTCTTCACCTTCTTCTATACCTATTATTCTTAGGTTTGGCCTTTTCACAGTTTCCCATACTTCCTGGATATTTTGTGTTAGGGATTTGTTGGACTTAAGATTTTCTTAGTCAATGAGTTAATTTCTCCCAGTGTATCTTCAACTCCTGAGATTCTCTCTTCCATCTCTTGTATTATGTTGGTTATGCTTGAATCTGTAGTTCCTGATCATTTACCCAGCTTTTCTATTTCCAACATCCTCTCCATTGTGCTTTCTTTATTGTCTCTCTTTCAGTTTTTAGGTCTTGATCTTTTTCCTTGAGAGATTTGTGGATTTCTTGTATTTTTTTGGTTTGTTTTTTCTTCCTTTTCATTAAGGGATTTTCTCATATCCTCTTTGAGGTCCTCTATCATTTTCATGAAAATGTGTTTAAGGTCATTCTCTTCTACATCATCTGCATTGTGATGTTCAGGTTTTGCTGATATAGAGTCTCTAGACTCAAGCAGTGTCATATTGTTTTTTTTCTGTTGTTGAATGTGGTTTTATATTGTGTTCTTCCCATCCATTCTTCTGGTGGGTGTAGAAGGAGTCTTTTCCTCTCCAGGTGGGTACAGGATCAAGGTTCCCTTACAATGGGTGCAGACAGGTCCAAGGCTCTGATAGCTCTCCTCTTCCTGTGGATGGAGGCAGGACTAGTACCAGGGCTTTGGCAGTCTCTGGGTGGGCTGGATTCCACCGGCATGGGATCTGCCTTGAGCAGTCCCCAGGCCTCGGGTGTCTCTGAGCAGGGCAGAGGAAGGCAGGCCACAAACAGCCCCAAGCTCACCTAGTCCAGTGGACAGAGGAAGGGACTAGGGCCCTGGCAGTCTCTGAGGGGGCTGGATCCCACCAAATTGGGATCTGCAGTGTGTAGTCCCAGGCCACAAGTGTCCCTGAACAAGACAGAGGAAGGGGGTCCAGAAACAGACCCAAGCCTACCTAGTCCCATGGATGGAGGCAGGATTGCTACTAGTGCCTTGGTAGTCTCTGGGTGGTTTGATCCAGCCAGGATAGGATCTGCCATGAACAGTCCCCTGGCCTCAGGTGTCTCTGAGCAAGACAGAGGAAGCTATTCTATCATCTTGATATAATATGTACATAGAAACAACTTATCATAAAAAGTTTGAATAAATATTCTCAGACTTTTTGCCTTAAATTCCATAGACTAAAGGATAAAAATACTAAGCAAACCTCCTCAATACAAGATGTATCCTATTTAATTGTCAAAACTGAAAAAAAAATATTCAAAGCCAAAGTGTACATTTGAAATATTTTCTTCTCTTAAAAATATTTTCTTCTGTTTAAATTTATCTCTCTCCCTCATGACCACCTCTGTCCACAGAAACCCATGCTATTTCCAACCTCTCATTTCCCAGCCATTTGTCGTATTCCAATTCAATCCCTTCTTCAAACCTACTGCTATTTAGAAGAAGCCTTTGTGATTCAACAGGGCTTCTCTGGTTTTAATGGGATTCAACTTAAGCCTGAGTTTTAAACACTGATATATAGGTGCCTTCACTGATGCTTCACTTAATGTTGAGAATGTACAGCCAGAAGATCAGGAGAAAATGAAGCAGAACTTGTGATTTAACACATAGATCCATCCAAGAAACACACATCCCTTTCTCTAACCCCAGTTGTTGCCCTTCAGTGTAAGGCATCATATTCCACCCAGCCGGCATCATTCAGGGTGGCACAATCTTTTCATATACTCTATTCATCAACCGGTCTGTGTCTGTTCAAACTGATCATTGTGTCCAAAGTGCATTCTTCCTCTCCCAGTTTTGTAGTCCTGACAAAGGTCAGCAGCTTGGATGACAAGGCAGTGTCCTTTGTAAATGATTCTCACTTTTCCCTGTTTGCTGGGAATTATCATCTCATGACTGTACTCAGTGAGTGATGTTCATAGGCTCAAACCTATACAGAAGTATTGAATCTCTGAAGAGACATATTGGTTGTCTCTTCTGTGCCACAAAGTCAAGACAAAACAAGCAAAACCAGGAGAATGCTAAAACAATGCTTAGTTCATTTTTATGTTAATGAATTTTAAACTAAAATGTATTAGAGCATTTCCCACCTTTCTTATCTGCAATCCCTACCAAGTTATCCCCATCTTCTCCTCAAACAGTGGACTTCTGTTTTTCAGTATTATTGTTGTGTATGTGAGTGTGTGGGCTTGCATTTGGATTACAGCTGACTTATTGAGGCTACTTTTAGAGTACAATGACCCTTCTTCCAACTGCTAACAATTTCCAATAGTTCCGCCACTGGGGTTAAAAGAGTATGCCTAACTTCCCTTTCCATGCTGGTATTTGATCACAGTTTGGCTTGCATGGGTCTGTGCATACTGTTATAACTGCTATGAGTTCATATTTGCCGCGGCCCTGCTATGTCCAGAAGACACTGTTCCCTTGCAGTTATCCACTGCATCTAGTTTAAAAATAAATTTTATTTTAAAAGCACTCTCATTTACATATACATGCCCCCCTTTTCCTCACTCTCCCATGTTCCCATGCTCCCCACCAACCCCCAACCTGCCTCCCTTCCACTCCCCAGGGATAGTGAGGCCCTCCACTGGGGATTATCAAAGTTTGTCACATCATTTAGGGGAGGGCTCAGGCCCTCCTTCCTGTATCTGGGCTGCAATAGGGAATGGGCTCCCAAAGTCCATTTATGCTCTAGGGATAAACACTGGCTCCACTGTTAGAGGTCCCATAGACTGCCCAGGCCTCCTAGCTGGCACCCACATTCAGGGCTTTGGTAGGTCCAATGCTGGTTCCCCAGCTTTACGACTAGAGTCTCCATTCTCTCATTAGGTCATGTCAACTGTTTCTGCAGGTTTCTCCAGCACAGTCTGCTCCATTGCTCATCCCTCTTCTCTCTCTACAACCAGATTCCAGCAGTATGGCTCAGTGTTTAGCTGTGGATGCCTGTTTCTGCCTCTACTGGGTAAAGACTCTAGGAATGGCAACCAAGGTAGTCATCAATCTCATTATAGGGTAAGGGCATCAAAGGCAGCCTCTCCACCACTACCTAGATTCTTAGTTGGGGTCATTCCTATGGATCCCCTAACATTTCTCCTGTGCCAGACCTCTCTCCAAACCTGTACTGCCTCCCTCTATCAAGACATCTCCTTTCGTGCCCTCCTCTATTCCTCCCCTATCTCAGTCCTCCTGTTCTCCTCCCACCCTCCCTTCCTCCCCCGCCCCTTCCCACCTCCATTCTCCCTCTCCCCATGCTCCCAGTTTACTCAGTGATTCTTCTCCTGCTCCCCTTCTTCAGGGGACACTGTGTTTTTCTCTTGAGGTCCTCCTTGTTTCCTAGTTCCACTGGTGGTATGGATTGTAAGCTAGTAATCATTTGCTCTACTTCTAAAATCCAAATATGAGTGAGTACATACCATATTTATCTTTTGGTGACTGGGTTACCTCACTTAGGATGGTTTCTTCTAGTTTCATCCATTTGCCTTTGAATTTCAAGCTTCCATTGATTTTTTTTTCTGTTGTGTAGTACTCCATTGTGTAAATGTACCACATTTACACATTAGAGGGGCATGAAGGTTGCTTCCATGTTCTGGCTATTGCTAACAAAACTGCTATGAACATAGTTGAACATATGTTCTTATTGTATGAATGTGCATTCTTTGGGTATATGTCCAAAGGAGGAATTGTTGGATCTTGAGGTCGACTGATTCCCATTTTCCTGAGAAACCACCATATTAATTTCTAAAGTGGTCTTACAAGTTTGCACTCCCACGAGCAAAGGAGGAGTGTTCCTCTTTCTCCACATCTTCTCCAGCATTAACTGTCATTGGTGTTTTTAATTTAGGCATTCTGACAGGAGAAAGATGGTATCTCAGCATTGTTTTGACTTGAATTTCCCTGATGGCTAAGGATTTTGAGCACTTTCTTAAGTGTCTTTCAGCCATTTTAGATTCCTCTGTTGAGGATTTTCTATTTAGTTCTGCACCCCACTTTTTAATTGGATTGTTTGGTGTTTTGGTGGCTAGTTTCTTGAGTTGTTGTATATTTTAGAAATCAGCCCTCTGTCAGATGTTGGGTTGGTGAAGAACTTCTCCCATTCTATGGGCTACTGTTTTGTCTTGCTGACTGTGTCCTTTGCCTTACAGAATCTTCTCAGTTTCAGGAGGTCCCATTTATCAATTGTCGATCTCAGTGTCTGTGCTACTGGTGTTATGTGCAGGTAGTGGTCTCCTGTACCAATTTGTTTGAGGGTACCACTTACCTTCTCTTCTAAGAGGTTCAGTGTGGCTAGATTTATGTTGAGTTCTTTGATCCATTTGGACTTAAGTTTTGTACATGGTGATAGATATGAATCTATCTGCAGTCTTCTACATGCCAGCATCCTGTTATGCCAGCACCATTTGTTGAAGATGCTTTCTTTTTCCCACTGTATAATTTTAGCTTCTTTGTCAAAAATTAGGTGTTCATAGGTGTATGGGTTAATATCAGGGATTTCAATTCAGTTCCATTGTTCTACCTGTCTACTTTTGTGCCAATACCAAGCTATTTTCTGGACTATGGCTCTATAATAGAGCTTGAAGTCAGGGATGGTGATGACTCAGGAAGTTCCTTTATTGTACTGGGTTATTTTGACTATCCTGGGCTTTTTGTTTTTCCTTGTAAAGTTGAGTGTTGTTCTTTCAAGGTCTGTGAAGAATTGTGTTGAGATTTGATGGGCATTTCATTTAATCTGTAGATTACTTTTGGCAAGATTGCTATTTTTACTATGTTGATCCTACCTATCCAAGAACATGGGAGATATTTCCATTTTCTGGTGTCTTCTTTAATTTCTTTCTTTAAAGACTCAAAGTTCTTCCTGTACAGCTCTTCACTTGTTTGGTTAGTGTTACCCAAAGGTATTTTATGTTATTTGTGGCTATTGTAAAGGGTGGCATTTCTCTTATTTCTTTCTCAGCACATTTATCATCTGTATATAGTATGGCTACTGATTTTTTTGAATTAATTTTGTATACTGCCACTTTGCTGAACGTGTTTATCAGCTGTAAGAGTTCCCTGGTAGAGTTTTTCAGGTCTTATACTCTTTCCATCCCTCTTCTACAATGATCCATGGCCCTTTAGTTGTGGGCATACTAAACGGCTGTGTAACAGTGACAGAAAAACTTGCTAGGTCATAGAATCAATGATAAGTATTGCTTGTGGCTCTTTCAGAATACCACAGTCTGGTTGCCAACACCAATTCCAGGTGGGACACAATTTTCTGGAACTCCAGTTCCTAGGGATTTGATATCCTTCTGGCACGTGGTGATATCACACACATGTGTGTATACATATACACATAAAAACACATACACTTGTGAATATATTTGGTATTGCTGCTACTTCAGTAACAATGTTGTCCAATATTGTAGACTCTGATGTTACACTCACAAGACATGAAATTAGAAGATCATTATATAGCACAACTGCACTTGGTAACTCATGAGCTCTCCTGAAAATGAGGTATCAGGGACCTGAAGATTCTCATCCACTGGCTATAGGAAATATTCCTCAGTAAAGCTTCTTGTAAAATCAATGAAATTCTCTGAAAGAAAAGCAATAATCTCCTGAAAGTCCAAAGGACTCTTGAAGGCTGGCTTTACTGGACCAATTTGCAAACTGTAGCACATAGTCATAAAGGACTGATTTGTGAATATCAAGGTTTTTTCTACCTTGAAAAATTACTTTTATTCCTGTTTTTAAAAAGCAACACAGAGGCAAAGTTTCCCACTTTTATTGGAAATTCATCCACTTCAAGACCCACAGGACACTTTAGCCCCAGAATACCTTCCTTAGCTCTACATGCATACCCAGGAACTGTTTCCCATCCCTTATTATTGCTGGTTTTATGAAGTTTCATAGTATATCCAATTCCCTATGCCATAGCTTGGGACATTATAGACTATACCACAATGTCCCAAGTACTATTGAAATATAAATTGTTGCCTCAAACAGACCCACTTCATATGAAAAAGTTATCCCTTAGATATAAGCATGATTATTGTACTTCTCTTTAAGCAGAATGTTAAGCCCATGTAGTAATGTTTGCAAAGCAATGTCTAATCACTCACATTTAATCGGGTCTTTATAATAACACCATTTTATAGACCACACCAGCACTGAGGAATTAAACAGATTAGTTGTGGAATTGGGATCTGAGTTGACATCTAGCTGACTCTAACTTCTTGCTAATATATGGTACTGACACAGATACTCATTATACAAGGATAACTGGTTTCTGAAGTGTTCAGAGGGTGTTGTGTCCATGACAATAAGGTTTGTTTTATTTCTTTATTAGGATAGGTAAAGGGAAATTGTAGTATTTGCATACTTGTGTTTGTTAAATAAACAAATGTATAAACTGTGCATAAGTTGAAGTTTTTTTAAATCGTTTTTGAAACATTGAAAAGGATACTGTGAGACAGAGCAGATAGAGTGTACATATTGTAGTCAGAAAGTTGTATTCAAGTTCTGACTCAAAGCTTTACTATTTGAGTGACATCAAGCAAAAAAAAAATTAAGTGCTCAGATGCCCATTTTCCAAACAATGTTACAATTTTTACAAGCTTATGTTAGTTATATATTCAAGGACAATATGACTCAAAATTCATATAAAATATTTTGATATTTGTTTCCTTCACCAAACTTTCCCCAAGATCTTCCCCCTACTTATCAAACTTCATTATCTCTCTGTCTCTGTCTCTTTTTCACATTAGAAAAAAACGTTAAAACAAAAAACATATAAAATATGTGGAGTGTGTTTTGTATTGGCCAAATACCTCTGGGCATGATGATAAACTTAATGACACTACATTGGAGAAAATGGATTTTCCTGTTCCAGCACCTATCAATTCCAAGTAGATTCTTGACTAGGCATAGAACCTGGTGTTTATTTTCCCTTCTTAGTGTGAGAATTTTGTCTTGTTTGAGTCTGTGCAGTATTGACCATGCTGTGAGAGTCTCAGTGAGTTCTTATGTATGTCTGTCATGATGTCTTTCTCCCACCCTCACCATAAACCCTGAAGTTTGGATAGATGTTTTGATAAATATATTTCATTTGGAATGATTGCTCCAAATTCTCTCTCTCACTCTTTGTATATTGCCCATGTGTGTTTTAAAGGTGAAGTTAAGGATTCAGAAAGTCATTGAGAAATCTTGAGATTCTCCATTTCTATCTTACATTTAGCAGATACTTCCAGATTTTGGCCACACTTTGTAGCAAGTACTTGGGATTTTTATCTTTTACTATTGACATTTTAGGCCATATAACTATTTGCCATGGGGATTTTCTTATGCATGATGAGATCTTTAGTAGTTTCTCTTGAATAATCATTGACACAACAGGCACCACAGGGATTTTTTTTTTTTTGTCTTTTCACTTCATCCTCTGCTTCGATTTGGCAGTAAACAAAAAGTTGAGTTTGATGGTCCTTTCTAGGATGATACAATCACATAGAATAAAAGTTAACAAAATGCTACTCCCAGGCCACATCTAACCTACTGTCTCATTTTTAAAAGAAGACTTTCTTGGAGCATATCTATAGTCATTACCAGTTTCCTGCGCTTGCTTCTGGATGCTGGAATCATCCCTGCAGAATTGGTTCTTTCCCAAAATTGTGAATTATTCACTGGCTGAATAGAAAATGTGTCAAGCCTTGTTCTAGAAACATCAAAATCTTAGACCTTTAACTCTTCCATGCTAACACAGTTTCACAACAGAACTCTGAGTATAATTCAGTAGCTGCTAAGTCAAGACAATATCCTTTGTGTAGTTCCCAAAGACAGTGGTTATAGTCTTTCCATTTGAAATGAGTCAGTTGCTTCCATGACTTAGATATTATGCAACCTCTTCAGAAACAATAAGAGAAGAAACAAACACCAGGTGCAACTATTCCTTAAAAACCTTATTTCCAAGCCCAGTAATTCATGTGCCTAATGATAATTGACAAGGGCCAGTCACAGGAGAAATCTACATCCCCCATGGCTGGCAACCCCACTTAACCTAGTGCATTTATGCTGATGACTGTTAATTTGTATTTCTGCAAGCTTTTGTAAAGTTTTAGAGGAGACACTGCTTTCAAAAGAAAATTCAGAAGATCATGAATGGAAAGCACATAGGCAGAATATGCTGTTTCTTCTGTGCAACAATGATAAATGGTTTGTTTATGAAGTTACGTTTTGTGGAAATTACACAGGTAAGCTGTATTCAGTCAACACTTGGAAAACAAATACAGTATGTATGCCTTAAATTGCAGTTTCTCTCTGGTGACTTCTGAAGACCTGATCAGCAGAGGCAATCTCTGTTTAACTACTTCACAGGTCTCATGCTCACTGTGACTCAATAAGTGTTTTAAGATGGGTTAGGTCACCAGGATTCTTCAGCCTCAGCACTACTGACATTTTGTCAGGTAATTTTTTTTGTGGAGACTGCTCTGCATTGTAAAATGCTTAGCAGAATCCCTGGCCTCATTCACTAGAAGCTAGCAAAGACATCCTCTCCCACTGTGACAATCAAAACAATCTTCAGGCACTGCCAAATGTCCTTTGGAAGACAAAATTCCCTCTAGTAGAGAATCATTGGTTTGTGTTATGGCACCAAAAAAAATAGTGCTATAATTTCAGTGGCTTAACATTCCAAATATTTATTTCTGATTCATATGAATGGTACTGGGCAGCTTTCCAAGGAAATTGCCATCTATGTAGCAACACAGTATTGTTAGCTACTTTGATTTTATGGCATTTCTAATCAGTATATTCTTCTTATTTTACCATAGAAAGTCAAAGACTGTTGAGTTGAGCAATGCTCTTAAATATTTATGCCAGAGATGACATGCTCCACATCTGCCTGCATTTCACTCACCAGAGAAATGCATGTGGCTATTCCTAACTGAAGGGGATGAAAAGTAAGATAATCCTCAAGATAACAGAAAGATAGCATCAGAATGTGTTTAGCACTAATATCAAATGCCCATCTTCTGTGTCAACAACAATGTCAATGGGCAGAATGTAAGATAATAAAATGTTTGCTGTCATGCATTATGGAGCCAGTTTATTTGAGACTGATCCTAATATATGCACTCATGGTTCTAGGTAAGTAAATAACTTTAAAGTACCTGATCCTCCTCATCTGCAAGACAGCAGCTAACAACGCAGCTATCTTGAAGACACTGCAAGAGATAAATTGAGGACTGGAAAGATAACTCAAAGGTTAAGAGCATTGTTTGCTCTTTCAGAGGACCTCAGTTCAATTACCAGCACCCACATGGTGGCTAACAGCTGTCTGTAGCTCCAAGATCTGAAACAATCACACAGACATGCATGTAGACAAAATACCAATGTAAATTTAAAAAACTATAGAAAAGATAAATCTATTAAAATGTGTAAAAGCCTTGGAAAAGTGTTTGTTATCTAATAACCACACAGTTAATATTTAAAACAGATAATAAATACACACATAGAATTATTTAAATGTTTCTATGAAAGATATCGATAAGATAGACAAAGAAGAGAGTTGATCACTAGCAGGAAATTCTTGATGCTCACATATGAAAACTCTGGGGCTTTAATTAGAAATGGACAGTGTAAGGAAAATGTTTAAAGGCATGTTTTCTTATATGATTTGAAACTGCTTCTCATGGTCAAGAGAATGAATCAGCAAATGTAAGATCTTTGAAAGTATATTGTAAAAGTTCAACCTGTGCAAAATGAGAAAGGGATTTTCACTGGTAGTCTATCAAAGCCCCATTGAAACTGTTTAATGTCAGATACAAATAAAAACACTACTCTAAACCTGTACTAGATTATATCCCATAAAATACATTCATTCATTACCACTTTACATATCCACCTATTTAAAATATCATAAAAGTGTTAAGAATAGGCTGGTGAGATGGCTCTACACATAAAGGAACTTGTTGTCAAGGCTGAAGACATGAGTTCAATCATAGGAAGCCATAGGAAGGAAGTTGAGAACCACCCCAGGCAGTGTGTCTCCTGACATTCATGTGCATATGATGGGAATCATACATGGGAGCACATACAAAAATTAAGAAATGTAATAAAACTTTAAAAAAAAGCATTACAGCCTTAATAGTTCCATATATTTTAACATATTTCAAGCATTCCTCCATGCAAACTCATTGGTGCTCTGTGACCATTCTGAAATAATGCGAAATCGTGTAGTATTTAAAACCCATTGGGCCTGTCACAGATATAAAACAAGCTACAGCAGAGTTCCCTCATGTGACATTTGTGTTTTCTTTAGAAGATATTTAAGGAACTCTTTCTATCCCTATTGCATAAAAATAAATGCTCTTCTATATTTGTGGCTTGACTTCAAATTTTTCTTTTATGTTTTATTTTTATCTGTATGAGTGTTTTGCATAAATGTATGTACATGTAACAGGTGCATGTATGGTGTGCCAGAAGCCAGAAGATGGTATAAAAATCCATTGGAACTGGGGTCACAGACAGTTGTGAGCTTCCTTGTGAGTTCTAGCTATGAAAATAGTATCATCATCATTTAAAAGAACACCAAATGCACTTAGCTGATAGGCTGTCTGTCCAACACCCTTGTGTTGATTTCTTAAACTTTGCACAATACAGCTTCTTTAGAAGTCTCAGAATAGGCTACATCCTCAAACTTGTTGTCTGTGTTAGTTAGCACATTAAAGATAAACCCAGAGGCACCAAAATGGGTCTGTGTTGCATTATGGAATAAAAACACAGATTTTGCTTTGATTTATGCTGTCTTCACTGAACAGCATAGGAAATGTGTGAGGTAGAAAAAGATGAGGGATTCCTAACAGATTTTTTTAACAGAGTTGCACAATGAAACAAACTTTACTGACCCTGAAGCACTCAGAAAACTAAATAGTACTTCACATTGATGCTATCAAGCTATATCTACAGGTTATTTCAGGTATTCAGGTGAATATTTGGTGTATAAGGTAATATCCAACTTGTTGGATTCTTTCAGGAAGTAGTCACCAAAACACACAGATACTTTATATCTGGAGCAGTATATAATTTAGGATTAAAACTTGTTCTTGAGAAGGCAGGTTGAACTTAAACAGTCTGGGTATGCGTAACAATATATATATTCTTAAATGGTCTCCAAGGGTGTTACTAATTTTGCTGTGAGTTCTGGAAACAGTTCAGTCTTGGAGGGGAGGGGTTAAGAGATTTTTTAATAGAATATAATCATCAGAGGCTTCCATTTTCTGTATTACTTTTTGTCTTGATGTCTCTTTTTCAACAGAAGTCAGGTCCAGTTGAATTGATCTTCTTGACAATTCATTTCACCTTTTGCCACTTAGATTGTTAAAGCCATAGAAGCCCTCAGTGGCTACACACTATAATTTCAATCTCATCTGCCACACCCCTCTCCCCAAGCTCTGTCTAAAATCTCTGTTCCCAGCTGGCAATAAAACTTTTTGAGTCTGTGGAAACTTTGGACTGTAGAGCCAGCTGGTACCAGCCTTTCCCAGTCTACATCTGGCCAATGGTTCCCATCTTACTCTTTCTGCATTCTAGACAAATACAATGTGAACAGTCTCTTTGTGTGATCTCACCATCATGAACTGAGATGCTCAGCCATGCCTTTCCACCAAGATGGAAATAAAACCTCTGAAACTGAAAGTTCAATTAAATACTTTCCTCTTCAGTTGTTTCCAACAGAAACAGTGGTCACAGTGACACAAAAGTAATTAATGTATAATCTGACCTATACCAATCCTACTAATATTGGCCTGCTTGTTTGGAAAAAAAGAGGACTAAGGAAGCATGCCTAGTTTCATTTAGCCATATTTTTTCAAGGTGTATTTCTAACAGGACCATTGTTATAATCATGAAATTTCTTAATAGCATATGCTCCTGTGCCAGAGAAATGGCTCAGTCCACAAGGTACCTTGTTCTGGCACAAGTACCAGAGTTCAGAACCTTAACATCACCATGAAAAGAAGAGTGCAGTGACAAGAATCTATAATCCAAGTCCTGGAGAGGTATAGATAGGTGTGTCCTTGACACTCACTGTCCAGACAACTCGACCGTTTCTTGAGTCCAGGTTCAGCAAGAGATCCTATGTTTAGAAATAACATGAAAAACAATTTAGGAATACAATAATATCCATTGACTTCTGATCTCCACAGAAAGGCACAAACATGTGAAGTCCTCTACACATATGCATACACAACAGGGATGACACATATACAAACAACGCACACAACAAATGCTCCAATTTTTTGTTTCATAATGGTTTATAGTAAGGATTTCAAAGATTCCGAACCAAAGAAATAGTAAATGTCTGACACGATGTATATGCCAAATGTCCCAATTAGAGAATTACACATTGTATATGTATACAATGGAGCCAATGCATTGTGCAGTTGTTTGTATTTGTACCTATTAGGGAACAGAAAATCACTTTGTTCCTATGGAGTGTCACTTTGTATATCAACTACACTCCAGGACAAGTCACATATTCAGGACATGTTTTGTTGTCTGCTTTTGATTTTCTTTTGTTTTGTCTTCTTGATTGTATTTACTTATATTTTCTTAGTTTGTTCTCATTTTAATTTTGTTTGTTGTTTTCTTGGTGTATGTGTGTGTGCGTGTGTGTAGGAGAAATGGACAACATGAAGTTGGAAGAATAGGGAGGTAAGAGTTAGAGTTGGGGAAGGGAAAGAATATGATCAAAATATATTGATAAAAAATTAATAAATGTTTAAAAACATATATTAAACAACTGCAATTTTAAAATTTTATCCTCCTAATATTTAGCCCAAATCTGGTGAAGCATATCTGAGGATGAAGCCAGACATCTGTAGTACTAGCATGACTTCAGTTAAAGTCTAAACACTTCATGCTACTGTTGTCAAACTATTTAAGAAGCATGCTTCTAATCAAATTCTTCTCTTTGTTTAAAATTCATTAGTAGTCCAAATGATGTAAGCAAAACAGATTAAGTATTAAAATGTCACCATTCTTATTAAAGCCACTATATTTCTTTTGTTAAATTATATTCATGTGTCTTCCATAGTCAAAGTTCACATAGTGAGGGGACCCATTTATTCTTTCATAGGGTTAGAAAAATTAAAAGCCAGAGAACATTAGGTGAATATACTGAAAGAAACTAAAAGCAATACATGTCTTTCAGTGAGTGCATGAGGTTTTGGTGTAGCTCTCCTCCCTGTGGCTTTATCTTCACAAACATCTCAAACACAATGTAAATAATAGATTACAAACACACAATGTTTCATTCCATCTACAAAACTTTCCCTGTGAAGAAATGTCCATTATCTTCATTAAACATTGATAGTGATGAGCAGCCTCCTC
Organism: Cricetulus griseus; assembly: GCF_003668045.3. Taxonomy (NCBI): domain Eukaryota; kingdom Metazoa; phylum Chordata; class Mammalia; order Rodentia; family Cricetidae; genus Cricetulus; species Cricetulus griseus. The sequence goes on from NC_048600.1 coordinate 105,498,180, forward strand.
TACACAATCCTTCTGCAGCCTGGCATCACTAGAACTTCCTCTTGGAATGACCAGTTAAAAGTCAGCCCACCTGACAAGGATAGAGAGCGCTAATCATAAGCCTCTTTTTTACTTTGCTTTGGAGACTCACTCCTCGGGTAATGGTTAAGGAAACTAATTCAGGCACAGATTCTAAGCAGACAGACTTTAGATTCTGAATAATAATAAGTAGTTTTGAGATCAGCTTATTAAAGTTGATCTGAAAAAAAACATGCTATGTATTCACTCATATGTGGATTTTAGACATAGAATAAAGGAATATCATATCATGTCATTTTCATCAATAAGGCTTTGGGGTTGGTAGGTACCTGTAGTATGGGATTCTATCAGTTTGTTCGGAAAGATTTGACATTGGTTCTCTACCATTAGATTCTGGTTTTGCAAGGGTGAGCAATTAATGCTATTGTACTTGTGTCAGCAGAGGTTAGTGTAATGCTGCCCAGACAATAGAAGCTTAAGGAAAGCATCCAAATAAGTGAAAATAGGTGCTTGATTATCCTGTGATGGAGGGGAGGGTCATTGTAGTGACAACTGAGTTTACAAATGCAATGTTCATAATTTCTCCCCAGTATTTATGACTTAGGTATAATAGCAAAGATTCATTTCATTTTTAGTCAGGCGTCAGGTGTGTGTGTGTGTGTGTGTGTGTGTGTGTGTGTGTGTGTGTGTGTGTGTGTGCATTCTATGAGGTCAGAGGTGTTGAAACCTCTGGCACAAGAGTTATAGGCAATTGTGGCCTGCCTGGTGTAGGTGCTTGTAATAGAGTTTAGGTCCTTTGGTTGAGCAATAAGTGTTCATAAACACTGAGCCATCATCTCTCCAGCCCTATTCTTTGGTGAGTTTCTAGACTCTACATTTAAGATGACTAGCAGATCACAGCCCTTGTATTGCATAGAAATATGAAATATATCACTCTTTCATAACTTTCTATCTTTTTAAATACGTTACCATATCTCCCCAAAATACAGCTGCCTTTTGTCTATTTTTGGCTAATGGTAGTTAGGCATGAATCTAAATAATGAGTGCTACTTGATTAGTTTGCTAACTTTGCAGGTCTGAAGTACTTTTCTATGAAATATTAGCTGGCATATTATTGTTGTTGCTAATAGAGAAAGCTCGTTAGGTGTTCTGTGATCAGATATGTTTTACCAATAAAGGCAATCTTGATTTTATAATTACTTCTGTGTTACACTGAGGATTTATATATGAGATGATAAGCAATGAGTTTTAAGTCTATGTGATCATTGATATTTTTATTCTTGTTTGATAGCCCTCAGAGGAATTTGGCAATAGTAGATTATATGAATGTTTTATAAAATAGGAGCCTCTTCTCAAGCATGGACCAATGAATATGATTCAAAATAGTCAATTTTAATTACATCATTGGTATTTTTTATTTCTTATGCCTATGAAGAAACTGTGCTTGGTACTGTAGTTTTTCATTATTGAAATCTTTCTCTGTTACTTTTCTGCCTTAGTAGGCAGATAAGCAATTCAAGGCAGAAAATTGCAGGTTTGAGGTGAATTTCAGACCTATTTCTACTTCCATGATAGAGGCAACATATACAACTTATCTGGACTTTGGGAAGGCATCTTCCCCAAAGACAATCAAAAGCCACACTAGTTGTTTTCACAAGCATTGATTTCTCACTGTTGTTTTCTTTACCATCTTCTCCAGTGAACACCTCTTCATTCTGAGGGTGTCTGATAGCAAAGAACAATTTTGTGATCTCACATTTTATTGTTTTTCCCTTTTCTAGAGGCTTTGCATGCTCAGTTTTTTTTCATAATAGTATGGTATGCAAACCTACATGTAAATAAATTCCTTGTTCTTTAAACTTTCCTGGTTATTATATTATGAATGGAAGAAAGGCTGACAGTATAGCTCTTGCTTATATGGCCCAGAAGTGATTTCTATACAAAGAAAATGGTATGGGTAAGTGGTCAGGCAGGAGGTGGACATCCTTTTGATCACATTTTGACACTGAGTAAGGTGGTTTACACACAGCATCCCATTTGGAGCCTTTCAATCACAGGTTGCAACAGCTATCATCACCCGATTTACCAATAAGAAAGTTCAACATTTGAGGTTCTGAGAGTTCAGATCATGTGCTGATATCACAGTGCTATTAAATGACAGAGATGACATGTAAAACTGAAAAGAACTCATTCAGAATTTACCATCTATCATATAGTATCAGGATTCAAAAAAAAAACTAAAAACAAACAGAATTTAGCTTGTGATGATTTTTAACTGCAACTAGTAATTTGTTACCAGCAGTTACAATTGAAATGTTTCTGGAACAGGAGTGTGCTCAAGCTGAAAGAAAATGTCAAAAAGGAAAAGAAGTAATTTAGAAATAGTAGGAAATAAGCATTGAGAGACATAAAAGGACAGATTCTATTGCAGAGAACAAGATCCTGGGTGGACTTTAATGGAAGTTTCAAGCCTAGCTTGCTCTTTAAAGTTTTGTGTTCCATGCTTGATTCATACTTCACTTAACAGGTCATACTAATTAATGTACACTTTTAAATTAATGCAGGTTCTGAACAGTTAATCACAATTTTAATATTGTGGCTTTAATATAATTATTGCAATGAGTATATGAAAATACAAGCTTATCAAACATGATACATTTATAGGTTGGATCATGTCTTAAATTATACACTGTGGCATATTGAATTTGAAGGATTTTTAGTTTAAACATTATCATTCAACTTTTATGTTTGAGCAAATATACTGACCTTTGAATCTGGAGATATTATAGTCTATCGTCTTGGGAAGTCATTGTTAAGAGAGTGTATTTGGTAAAATAGAGTTAGGTTGAAGCAGTTTTTTTATAAAATAAACCACAACTTCCCACTAAAAAATGAACGTAGAATATCACTGTAAGAAGTATAAAATGATGTGGAATCTTTGTGACCTCTACTGATAGAATAGTTTCTTACCTGTATTTCCATAGTAACAAAGAGGATAAAGTGCCATCAATGTGACAGATTTGGGAACCAGGGTGATAGGGAAGGAACCTTAAGTACATGTACTGCTTTGAGTTGATATTAGCAGCTTCAAGGAGCAAAAAACCAAGTCCTGCATCCAGCAAATCATCAAGCCTTTTTCTAGTGCTTTTTCTATTACAACTAGCCAAATGCCTCATTGTCATATGTTATGCCTGTATCTACCAGAATTACTCTTGGAATCTGGTATGTACTTTTCCAGCACTACTGCTTACATTCCTTTTGCTAATGAAGCCATGCATTTCTTTCCAAATTCTTCCTCTGGGACTTTGGAATTCTCATTCAGTGAACATTATTCCCTTGTTTCCTTATCCTTTTCTTCAAAGTTGCCCTATATCTCCTTGAAGTAACTTAAATCTAGAGTTTTCCTTCCATGTAAAACTGTACTGACCACACTTTAAGAATCTCAGGACCTAAGAGAAAATTCAAATTCCATCACATTTCTATCTACTACCCCCAGAGAGTGAAGTATACTCATCAGAACTTCATATCATAACATTGTTCAGTCTTCAGTAGAGATGCATCTTATTACATTAGATGGTAATTAACACTGAAGCCCACAACTAGACAACATGCAGATAAAAAATAGACTTTGGAATGCTTATCTCTAAGTAGGATGTCTATATCACACCCATGTCTTCAAGGTTAAGAGACCTAGGCAGAAGAGGGGTAGAAAGATGTAAGAGCCAGAGGTTGTGGATGACCTCAAGGAAATAGCTTTGTATGGAAACATCAGAGCAGATGCATATATGAACTCACAGAGATTAAAATAGCATGCACAAAATGTATACAGTCTCAACCCAGACAAAAATCCCAAATTGAGAAAGGGAAGTGAGAATAAAGTCCTACCCTTGGCCAAGGAACTATTTGTAATTGTTAGATGCTTGGAAATGCAAAAATAAGTTTTGTTCAAAGAAGTGATGTTGGCTAGATCATCCACATTTCTTTAGAGGGGGCCCCATGCTCATGAGAAGTTAACAAGCACAAACTGGAATTAAGATATTTGTTCATTTGGTTGGTTTTGGATTGTTAGAGTGTGACAGAGGGAGAGATCATGAAGTTTCATGAGTTAGTGAGGTATAAGAAGATATGAGATGATTAGGGAGTCGGGAATGGATATATTGTATTAAATATTCAAAGAATAAATAAAACATAAAAGGGCTGCTAATTGATTGAATAGTGTTGCAGCCAATGAAAAGTCAGCTGTAATTGTTAAAGAGAATACAATAACTAAGTAAAAACCACACAAAGTTTCCTAGAGCAGTAGAAAAATTTCATTAAAGGTAAGATTCCATGGATCCATAGCTTCAGAGTGTAACAATACCGCTTTTTTAGAAATAAGTATTCCTGAAAATAATATTCATGAAGTAAATTACTGGAAAATGGCAGACTCTGTTGTGTTTCCCCAGATTTTGCCATGCAGCCACACAAAGACCACTGTGGCAGTTGTCTAAAGAGGTGAAGTTACACCCTGAGTAGAACTTGGCATCATTCACACAGTGAGTGCATTTTTTAGGTCTATAAAATTCAATATCTAATTGTGCCTGGAGGTTTCCACCAACACTTTAGAAAGCCTCCAAGGATAGGCAATGGAGAAAAGAGTCTCCTTCCTTGCAGGAAGCTCCCAAGTAGGTTCTGCATAAAGCTGTGCTGGTAGCCCAGAAGTGGTGGCACACAGCTTTAATCCCAACACTCCAGGGCCAAAGAGAGGTGCATCTCTGTGAGTTCCAGGCCAGTCTGGGTAGTTTCAGGACAGCTAGGGCTGTTACACAGAAAAATCTTATATGAAAGAAAGAAAGAAAGAAAGAAAGAAAGAAAGAAAGAAAGAAAGAAAGAAAGAAAGAAAGAGAAGGGAAAAGAGAGAAGAAAAGAATAAAGAAAATTCTGTGTTGGTGAAGCCACAGTTGAATTGAAAACCTCAGGGAATCCTTTCCCACCTTGTTGGATGATATCCCTGCAAAATATACTCTTCCTTCCTAATCTGAGTCTTGTGTTGTATTTCAACACAGCAATAAGGAAAGTAATAAATCCTTTCTACCTGCTTGGATGAACTTAGACACAGGGGTAGGAAAATCACAAAATCAGACAAGTTGTTAAACCTCGTAAATTATGATTTTTCTGTCCCAAGTATCTAAAATTCACCTGAAATATTTCAAAACATTATGATAAGTTCAGACTTCTATACTGTATGGTGATTATTTGATCCTCCTATTGTTTTCCTTCTGACTTCACTTTGAAATCAGAGGAGAAATGATAATCTCTCATCTTCCTGTCACAACTCCTTTGCCTTCTTTCAAAACTTTTACCTTTTCTAAGTTCTTATTTTAAAAAGGATCATTTTTTGAGAAGTTCATACAATTTTACAATAAAATATGACCAAAACTAATTCCACATTTCCCCTCTCAAGCAACACAACTTCTCACAACTTTTTAAGAAAATAATTCATTAGCTGCAGTTAGTGCTGTTCACATGTACAATTTTGTCCCATCTTCCCTAGGCCAGTTATTCTTTATGTCCCATTGAGCAAAGATGGCTTCATTCTTGATCCCAGTTAGATGAAAAATTGGTAGGCAAAAGCAAGGTGGCATATCCAGCCTGATTTGTGAGATTTCTCCATAGAATAAAACAAAATTAAAAACAATGGAATATTTGTGAGGTGGAAAGCAATTCAGTGCCATCAGATGATACCAAAAAGGTTAATAAGAGCTTAGAGAGACCGAAGTACAGCCAGAAAACTTAAGACTCTGTTTAAAAAAATGGCTGTTTCCTTATGTATTTGTGTCTATCCTTTAAATTTGTTCAGGATAGCACAATTGATTATGCTTAGCTATGTTTTACTATACTATAATGTATATTTCAGATGTTTTGATAAAACTTTTGCAATACAGAAAAATTGGGAATATTCAAATAGCAAATAATATGCTTTAATCCTACTTACTACTAAAAAAAAAAGCATTTTAAGATAACAATCGCAATATAGTTATTTTGAACAATATCTGATAAGCTAATATTCAAATACACAGCATTGTTAAGAACATGTTTTACTTCAGGTTATAATTTCTATGATGAAACACATGACCAGAATCAACCTAGGCATAGGAAATAGTTTACTTGGTTTACACTTTCATATCATTGCTAATTATTGAAAGAAATCAGTACCTGAACTTGAAAAATACAGAAACCTGAAGGCAGGAGCTGATTCTGAGGACATGGAGCAGAGCAGTTTACCAGCTTGCTCTCCAGTGTTTGCTCAACCTGCTTTCTTATAGAACCCAGGATCACTAAGCCCAGGGTTGTCCCTACACTTGGCAAATTGTGCTTCCCCCATCTGAATCACTAATGAAGAAATGTTGTAAAGGTTTACCTTCAACCCAATCTTTTGCACACATTTTCTCAACTGAAGTTTCTGGAGTCCCTACATTCTACACTAATGCAAACAAATCAGATAAGGCAGGATATAAATCAGGAAATATAAGTAAAGTAGTTCAAAGCCCTTATAACTCTGTACCAAATGTAGAATCCTATGCCATTCTCATGGTATTTAGAGATTTTACATGACCTCTCAAAATAGTTACCAACTCTCAATATGCAGAGAGAGTCATCTTACACATTGAGACTAATGAATTTATTCTTTTTTAATGTTTAAATTTTATTTAATTTTGGATTCTACACGTTGATTTTTTTAAACAGTAAATGTGCAGAATCCTTTTTAAGGATAGCATCTTTTTTCCCCAAGAGATTATGTTTTTCATTCAAATTAGAAACAAGCTTGCTTCACATGTCAATCTCTTCTCCCTCTCACTCTCCCTCCCCTCCCCCGTATGGGTCTGCCAAGTCCTCTAGCACAGGCAATGATGAAATTGATAGTTTATAAATATGAAGTGTACTGGAGGCCTCAGAATTTCATTGAAAAAACACCGTGTGAAGAGGAAAGGTCTAAAAAAGGATTTTTCCATCACTTGGCAACAAGCTAAGGAAATAGTAAAGCAATGTCCTCCTTGTTCCTTTTATAACCAAACTCCTTTACCAGGAGGTAGTAACACTTTAAAGGTATACAGAGAAATTAAATTTGGCAAATTGATATGCTTCACTTTGCTGAACTTGGAAAATTAAAATATGTGCATCATACAGTAGACACACTTTTCAGGGTTTCAATAGGCCACTGCTCTGAGCTCTGAAAAGGATGATTCTGTTATTACACACAATAAGAGGTAATGGCTATTATGGGTATACCTGTGCAAATAAAAACTGACAATGCTCCAGTATATGTCTCCACCAAATTGAAATAGTTTTTTAAATATTATAACACACAATATATAACGAGTATAGCACACAATCCCACAGGAAAAGCAGTGGTTGAGAGATCTAGTTGCACTTTAAAGGAAATGCTCTATAAACAGGCAGGGAAAACAAAGACCCCAAACACATATTGCATAATGCTTTACTAACATTAAACTTTCCTAATGCTAATGAAAAGGGAAAAACAGCTGCGGAAAGACACTGGATAATAGAAAAGAAACGTCTGAACTAAATCGGCAGGTGTACTTCAAGGATGTATTGACCACAGAATGGAAAACAGGATACATGCTACATTGGGGTAGGGGTTTCATATTTGTTTCTTTTTTTTTCCTCAGATTTTTTTATTTGAATTGGAAACAAGATTGTTTTACATGACGATCCCAGTTCCCTTCTCCCACCCATCCTCCCCTACAACCCCCCAACTAAAACCCTACCTATTACATATCCTTTCTGCTGCCCCTGGGTGGTGAGGCCTTCCATAGGGTGACATCAGAGTCTATCATATCCTTTGGGATAGTGCCTAGGCCCACCCCCGTGTGTCTTGGCTCAGGGAGTATTCCTCTATGTGGAATGGGCTCCCAAAGTGCACACCTATGCTAGGGATACGGACTGAACTACTACAGGAGTCCCATAGATTTCCTGGGGTCTGAATCAGTCCCATGCTGGTATGCCAGCTATCAGCCTGGGGAGCAAGAATTCCCCTATGTTCAAGTTAGCTGTTTCTGTGGGTTTCACCAGCCTGGTCTGGACCCCTTTGCTCTTCACTTGTCCTTCTCTGAATCTGGCTTTCAGTTCAGTTAGGTGATTAGTTGTGGGTGTCTGCTTCTACTTCCCCCAGCTGCTGGATGAAGGCTGTAGGATGGCATATAAGTTAGTCATCAATCTCATTATCAGGGGAGGGCATTTAAGGTAGCCTCTCCTCTGTTGCTTAGATTGTTAGCTGGTGTCATCTTTGTAGATCTCCAGACATTACCCTAGTGCCTGATTTCTCTGTAAACCAAAAAGGTCTCCCTGTATTATGATATCTTCATTCTTGTTATCATGTATTCTTCACCTGACTCAAACTTTCTGCTCCCTCATGTCCTCTGCATCCCTCCTCTTCTCCCCTTCTCATTCTCCTAGCTCCCTCTCCCCTTTTCCCGGGCTCCCACTTTGCTCAGCAGATCTTGACCCTTTCCCCTTCTCCAGGGGATCATGTATGTCTCTCTTCGGGTCCTCCTTTTTTAGTAGCTTCTGTGGCAGTGTGGATTGTAGGCTGGTAATCCTTACTCTATGTCTAAAATCCACATATGAGTGAGTACATACCATGTTTGTCTTTTTGCGATTGAGTTACCTCGCTCAGAATGGTTTCTTCTAGTTCCATCCATTTTCCTGCAAATTTCAAGATTCCATTGTTTTTTTTTCCGCTGAGTAGTACTCCATTGTGTAAATGTACCACATTTTCTCTATACATTCTTCAGTTGAGGGGCATCTAGGCTGCTTCCAGTTTCAGGCTATTACAAATAGTGCTGCTATGAACATCGTTGAACATATGTCCTTGTTGTATGAATGTGATTCTTTTGGGTATATGCCTAAGAGTGGAATTGCTGGATCTTGTGGTAAACTGATTCCCATTTTCTTGAGGAGTTGCCATACTGATTTCCAAAGTGGCTGTACAAGTTGGCACTCCCATCAGCAGTGGAGAAGTGTTCCCCTTTCTCCACATCCTCTCCAACATGAACTGTCATTGGTGTTTTTGATTTTAGCCATTCTGACAGGAGTAAGATGGTATCTCAGAGTTATTTTGATTTGCATCTCCCTGATGGCTAAGGATGTTGAACACTTTCTTATGTGTCTTTCAGCCATTTTAGATTCCTCTATTGAGAATTGTCTATTTAGTTCTGTATCCCACTTTTTAATTGGATTGTTTGGTGTTTTGGAGACTAGCTTCTTGAGTTCTTTGTATATTTTGGAGATCAGCCCTCTGTCAGATGTGGGGTTGGTAAACATCTTTTCCCAGTCTGTGGGCTGCCGTTTTGTCTTGCTGACTGTTTCCTTTGCCTTACAGAAGCTTCTCAGTTTCAGGAGGTCCCATTTGTAAATTGTTGACCTCAGTGTCTGTGCTACTGGTACAATGTTCAGTAAGCAGTCTCCTGTACCAATTAATTCAAGGGTATTTCCCACTTTATCTTCTAATAGGTTCAGTGTGGCTGGATTTATGTTGAGGTCTTTGATCCATTTTGACACTAATTTTTGTGCATGGCAATAGGCTTGGGTCTATCTGTAGTCTACAAGTCTGCATCCTGTTATGTCAGCACCATTTGTTGAAGATGTTCTCTTTGTTCCATCAAATAAATTTGTCTTGTTTGTCAAAAATTAGGTGTTCATAAGTGTTTGGGTTAATATCAGGGTTATTCTATTCTATTGGTTTACCTGTATATTTTTGTGCCAATACCAAGCTGTTTTTCAGGACTATAGATCTGTAATAGAGCTTGAAGTCAGGGATGGTGATGCCACCAGAAGTTCCTTTATTGTACAGAGTTGTTTTGGCTATCCTGTGTCTTTTGTTTCTCCATATAAAGTTGAGAATTGTTCTTTCAAGGTCTGTGAAGAATTGCGTTGGGATTTTGATGGGGATTGCATTGAACCTGTAGATTGCTTTTGGCAAGATTGACACTTTTACTATGTTGAACTTACCTATCCAGAAGCATGAGAGATCTTTCCATTTTCTGGTATCTTCTTTAATTTCTTTCTTTAGAGACTCAAAATTCTTGAGGTACAGGTCTTTCTCTTTTTTGGTTAGTGTTACCCCTGGGAATTTTATGTTGTTTGTGGCAATTGTAAAGGGTAATGTTTCTCTGATTTCTTTCTCCACCAACGTGCCATTGGTATATAGTAAGGCTACAGGTTTTTTTGAGTTAATCTTGTATCCTGCCACTTTGCTGAAGGTGTTTTTCAGTTGTAGGAGTTCCCTGGTAGAGTTTTTCAGGTCACTTATCTAGACTATCATGTCATCTGCAAATAGTGTACTCCCTTGATCTCCTTTTGTTGTCTTATTGCTCTAGCTAGAACTTAAAGGACAATATTAAAGAGGTATGGAGAGAGTGGACAGTCTTGTCTTGTCCCGGATTTTAGAGGAATTACATTGAGTTTCTTTCCATTTAATTTGATGTTGGCTGTTGGCTTGCTGTATATTGCTTTAATTATGTTGAGGTATGTTCCTGTTATCCCTGATTTCTTCAAGACCTTTATCATGATGGGGTGTTGGATTTTGTCAAAGGCTTTTTTAGCATCTAGTGAGATGATCATGTGGTATTTTTTCCTCAGTCTGTTCATATGGTGGATTACATTGATGGATTTTCTTATGTTGAACTATCCTTGCATCCCTGGGATGAAGCCTACTTCATCATGGTGGATGATTTCTCTGATGTATTTTTGGAATCAATTCACACCAGAGAGTTGACATCACAGCTGAAAGCTCTAGAACAAATGGAAACAAACTCACCATGGAATAGTAGACACCAGGAAATAATCAAACTGCGGGCTGAAATCAATAAAGTAGAAACTAAGAACACATTAAAAAGGATCAATGAACCAAAGAGTTGTTTCTTTGAGAAGATCAACAAGATAGACAAACCTCTATCCAAACTAACCAAAAGGCAGAAAGAGAACATGCAAATTAAAATAATCAGAAATTAAAAGGGGGACATAACAACAGATACTGAGGAAATCCAGAGAATCTTCAGATCATACTTTGAAAACCTGTACTCCACAAAATTTGAAAATTTAAAGGAAATGGACAATTTTCTGGACAGATATCACTTACCAAATTGAATCAAGAACAGATATCTTAAACAGACCTATAGCCTCTAAGAAAATAGAAGCAGTCATCAAAAATCTCAAAACAAAAAAAAAAAAAAAAAAAAAAAAAACAAAAAAAAAAAACCTGGGGCCAAATGGATTCAGTGCAGAATTCTAAAATTCAAAGAAGAGCTAAAACCAATACTCCTCAAATTGTTCCACATAATAGAAGCAGAAGGGAGGGACATTCCCAAACTCTTTTTATGAGGCTACAATAACCTTGATACCCAAGCCACACAAAGACACAACCAAGAAAGAGAACTACAGACCAATATCCCTCATGAATATTGATGCAAAAATTCTCAATAAAATACTGGCAAATTGCCTTTGTTTCTACAGGAGAAGAAAAGCTTTGGATATCATAAAAGTAGATCAAGATCCAGTTTGAACAGGAGAAACCTCTTTGGAGAAAAATGATAAGTCATCCACCAAGGTATATCCCACAAGTTGTATGGAGACTTCACAAAGGTAGGGGGAGTGTTTTGTTCTTGTCTTTACAGGAGAATCCAACTCCAAAAAGCAATAAGATACCAAATATATAGATGCCTAAGGAAGAGAGAATAGCTATCCAGAAAGAACCATCATACAAAGAAGAATCTGACATATGATAAAATATTTATACTAAACTCTTGTCTTCTTATTCCCCACTCCCAGCACTATGGTAGTCCCTGTTGACATAAAAATGAAACCTGCCTTTAGAGTTGGATGTGGCCCTCCTTCTGCAAATTCAAACATGTTGTTTAAATAAAATTCAGAGTTTCTGTATCATATCAAATGGCCATTGGTGTAAGACAGAAGAAAACAAAATCTAAGACTACTATTATCTTAACTCTATATTCTCTGAAATTCTAATTTTTCTTTCTTAATTTCATCCTTTTTGTTACCTTTCCCTGTATGTTTACATATTAATGTTAAACTTTCTATGCTGATATTAATGTTTAAGTCTTCCACAGAGAACAAATATTTCCTAACACCAATCTCTGAACTCTCCGGAAAGCAGATGTGGCTCTACTTCATTGATTCCACTTGATTCCTCTGAACTAAGACCACCCTAAAACCAGTTTGGGATTATAGGGCTCAAGACAACTCCAGACTAGCTAGCTGAAACAGTGCACCTTCATATTACACCTTGGCCAGAGCTTCAGATAAGAACTTCAGTCAAGCATCTCCTACCATGCAGAGACTAGCTACAAATGTTACAGCTAGTTCTCTTGAGAATTTTTGTTGCTCTAATTTTTCCCTATAAAATACCTTGGAATTAATTGTTGTCCCATTTCAGCAGGAAGTAATGCTAAGAAAACAATGCCACTTTTTCCCTACTATTGACTTTAAGGGATAGTATTCACCTGTATGGGGTTGATTCTAGTCATTTTGGGTTGGGTATGGAGGCTTATGCTCAGACTAGGGGAATCTCTTTTAGATAAGTTTTAGGGTGTGGATGGGAAAGGTATGGTTAAGATGGGATATAGGTAGATTAGTATATTTTCTAATGAACTAACTTTACCAACTGTTAGTTATAGATAACTTAAATTGTTAGATTATTGTATGTTGACTATTTAGGCTATTCTTTATGTTTATGATGTATTGCACATAAATATAAAACTATCTTGATGTATATACATTTTGTATATTGATACAACTTAGGGTATTTTATCATATTGCACTTTACAGTTCTAACTCTGGTCAAGATATTTCAGTTCTATCTCTGTTATGGAGAATTACATATTTGTATATAGTTACATTTTTTGAAGTCTTTGTCCTGGTTAAATTATTTTGGGAAGCTTCAGCCATTGTACAACTATGTTTCTGAGAATTACAGACTATTATCACCCATTATTCTTATCTTTGATATTAGTCAGGCATAGATATCTGATCTGAAAACATTTCATAGACCTGCAGAATATGGCATTTAAATGCTTTAATATTAGAACTCTGTTGACATGAGACACAATTGCTCCTGAGAGCACCAAGCTATTCCTGAGAAAATGTTGGGTACCGATGTCACTTCTGGAGTCCATGTTCACCTCAGCTAATGGCCTCTTGGGCAAAGAACTGCCCCCACCTTGACCTCTGACTTTGGATTTGCTGTCCTACTGTGCTTGCAGGAGATAAACTTAGAAGACTTCTGAACCTTGCCAAGTCAGGGTAAGACAGCAGTTCTACCTCCCTGCTTCTGTTTTGGTCACTCAGATACTCCAGACCTTAGCCAAAGCTGGTTGCCCTAATGCTGCTATGAGACTTTGGGTGACTGTCCATATAGCCTGCTGTTTCTGTCTTTGCTGCACCCTTTGGAAGTTGCTTGCTTGCACTTCCTGCCTACCCTCCTTCTCAGCTCTTTGATGAGTTTGAAGATTAGACTGTCACAATTATTGTTCTCTCTTCCTAGATAGAAATATTAGGTACAAGACTTCAACTTTCCAGTTTAGGACAACTCTATAGTAATCTCTGTTATGCCTTTACCCTAGGACTAGATATGTAGTTCTTGCCTTTCGTTCTAGTTGCTTCACTGGCATTAGGTCTTAAGTGTATTTGTTCTTACTTTTCCTTCTCCTAGAGCATACTTCATATTTGCTATCTTTGTCTATAGCTTTGTATTAAGCCTAAATCTTTTTCTTTAAACTAAAAGGGAAATTGTAGTGAGATATCCAACCTGCTGGCACCTGTTGTGCTGGCCATGCCTGTTTGGGCATGGTCACATGTGAGGACATGGCAGGCAGTGAGTTTAGGTCTGGGATCCAGGCAGGTGGCCCTCTCTTGCATCCAGACAGGTCACAGGGAGTCTGTGTGGATACTTTAGAGTGTGAACCTTCAGCAGCCATCTGCTTCTTATGTAAGTGACTTCTCCCCAAAATCAATTATATTTAACCTATATTTGAGCCTGGTCCATAAATCATTATCGGTGCCACAGCAGAGGTTCCCTCCTCTCAGATAACTATAGCTTGTGTCAGCTTGACATAAAATTAGGCAACATAGAGGCTCCAATCAAGAAGATTCTTGAACAAAATGAAGAGATATACATTATTATACATTGGGGTGTTGAAAAGGCTAAATTAAACTTAAAACTAAAGGGTTAAGTATATAAATAAAGATTTCAACAAGAAAAAAAGGAATAGAACTAATAAACTTAGCAAAAAACTGTAAAGATTTGAGAATAAGCTGGGCACTGGTGGCTCACTCCTTTAATGCCAGCACTCAGAGGGCAGAGGCGAGTGAATCTCTGAGTTGGAGGACAGCCTAGACTACAGACTGAGTTCCAGGCAGCCAGGGTTACACAGAGAAACCCTGTCCTGAAAAAACACACAAAAATGAGAATCAATGCTTGATAATTGATAAAGTTTGACAGCCCAAAGAAACTCTTTTCAGAAAAGTTTTACAGGGCTGCATGTGGCTCAGTGATGGAGTGCCTGCTAGGTGTGCAAGGCTCCTGTTCAATCTCTACAACTGCATACACACAAGGAAAGACTTCACAACAATTTTACTTGATACAAGTATTTTTATATTCCCATAGGGCATACAGAGAGTGGTCAAATATACAGGCAATATAAATTTGTATATTCAATATAAAAATGAAAATAAAAATTAAAAGATCAAGTAAAAAAAGAAAAGGTCATATACATAACCAGGTAGCTGACCTGAATTATATGTATAATTCTATGTATAATTCTGAATTATACATAGAACATTTGAAAAATGACCCAATGTATTCTTCTTTATTAAAAGTCTAATTTATTATTTTACATTAATATTATATGAGTACATATTATCATATTTTATCCAATTACAATTTTATAGATAGTGCTTAGGCATCAATAGAACGAACAGTGTTTTTAGAATATTTTATTAGTTGTTTCTTTGATAATTTTATGCAATGTATTTTTATCATTTTCACTGTCTCTCCCAATGCCTTTCGGAACCACATTGTCTTCATTACCCATCCAAATTTGTGTTCCATTTTTCTAAAAAAGCATATCAAGTCTAATTTATGCTACCCATATGCTCTAGGCTTTATGGCTTTCCACAAGAGCTTGGTTGATCCACCAGGGGCCACATCCATAAAGAAAACTCTTTCCCAGAAGATATTGATTGCCAATAGCTCTTTGGCAAGAGGTGGTACTTTATACCCATTTCTCCTCTCCATGAAAAGATTTCATCTGGCCTGAGCTTAGAAGGTATTAAGTATTTGGTCATAATCACTATGAGTTTACATTGAGTTACATCATTCTGAACTCTTTTATTCTCTGTACCTTGACTAGTCATCAGTGTCTGTAGTAATCACTATCTACTGCAAAAAGAAACTCCTCTGAGAAGAGTTGGAAAACAACTAATCTATGGGTATAATTTCAAATAATTAGGATTCAGTATAATTCATCCGAAAACAGCAAAGAGTTATCTTCGAGGGCCTGTGACATATCTAGCCATGGGTTCTTGGCTCCACTAAGAGTCTGAGGAATAGGTTTTGTCTACATGGAGCAAGATTTAAATCTAATCAGAAAATGGATGATTACTCCTATAACATTTGTGTGACAACTGAACCAAGTCAGGAGGGAATGGAGACATGTCTTGCCAGTCTGGTCACTGTTGCAGCTCACAGACCTCACAGCTAAGATTGGTGATTATTTTTCTCCTCTGGTAGTATGTATCACAACTTCCACCACTAGCCAGTAGGTATAAAGCTACCAATTGAGTACCAGATTGACTTTTCCATGTTCTATGACTCATATGTTGTCTTCATCAATAGGATACTATTGTCAACTTCTGCAAGGTAATTAAGGGCATTGATCATATTTGTCATATTTGGTGGTCTATGGAACTTGCTGGTCAACAACTTCAAAAGAAGTACACTACCCCTGGCAATGGAATTGTTATTTCTTAGCCTCTGATGTCTACTACAGAATTATTATACAATTATAGTGCAAAGCCATTTAAACTTTTTATGTTGAGAATATACATATTTTAGGACTGTTCTGCAATAGTAGGTTTCTATATGACTTTTCAATGTATTTAGTGTTAACCATCCCTACCTTTACCCTTCCTTCCTATCCTCAGTCTATTTAACCATCTCTGACCCATTATTAAGCCTTTCTATTACTACTTTGTTTCCCTTCTTTTGATTCCCCTTTTCTTTTTTAAGTCCCTAACTAGTTTTTTGACCTCTATGAGCATACCAGAAAAAGCTTAGATATTTCAATATACAAATAAAGAATCTACAAATGATGTCACATGAAATATTTGTGAGTCAGAGTAAAAATGAGCCTCTTACTATAACTTGATATGCCATGTTTGGTTGATATCCCTGGGAGGCCTGCCCTTTCTGAAGGGAAAAGAGAAGGTGTGGATCTGGGTGAGAAGGAGGTGATGGGAACTGGAAAGAGAGGAGGTAGGGAAACTTGGAGAAGAGGAGAGAGGGGAAACTGAAGTCAGGATGTAATATATATGAGAAGAATAAATAAAAATAAAAATGATTGTTTCTATTTCTATTAATTTACTTGTTAATATCATTTTTCTTAACTGTTGAATAATATCCCATTTTGTGTTTGAACCACATTTTTATTATCCATTCATTAGTTGATAGCATGTAGGCTGTTTCAATTTCTTGGCTATTGTAATTAGAGCAGCAAAGAATATGGATGGCCAGGTATCTCAGTATTAGGACATAGAGTCTCTTGAGTAAATTACCAAAGATGGTATAGTTAGATCATGTGATATATCTATGCCTAACTATTTGAGGGATCTCCACAATGATTTCCATGGTGATTGTTTAAGTCTTCACTCCCACCAACAGTGAATAAGTGTTCCCCTTTCCCTACAATCAAGCTAGCACATTTCTTATATGTTTTGTTTTACCTTAGTTAGCCATTCTGACTGGGTTAAGATGAAATCTCAAATTAGTTTTAATTTGCATTTCCCTAGTGGCTAAGGATATTCAACATATAACCTATTTCTTAATCAGCAGGGTAAAAACATGAATAAATGCTACCAATGTGTTCATTAAATTTGTGAATAGTTAATGTATCTGATAACAAGTGTTAGCAATAAGAAATGAAAATTGGAATTACAATACTTTGCTCTTAGGACTACAATTTGCTATGACCACTTTGAAGAATAATTTGGGCAATCTCTAAGAAAGAAATAATACATACCCTATGATTGAGAATTCTCTATAAAGGATTACATGCATATTTTGTTATCAAGCAAGTCTATTTCTTTTTACTTTCCCTAGAGACATTTTTGAGCATATGTCCAAAGATATTTATTGCAGTGCTATTTAAAGCAAAGATGTTGTTGATGCTATAACTCTTCCAGCAAGGGAATGGATAAGTACATTATGATTTATTTATAATAGAGCATTCCAACAATTAAAGAATGTCAGCTTTATGTAAAATTGAGGGATATTTTTGAACTATAATTCAAATGGAAAAAAGCAAAATGATCAAATAATGTATCACTTACATAAACTTAAAATACAGAAGTGCTATACATAAATATAAGAAATAAAAACATAAAGAAATATGTAGACAAATATACCAGCCCAAATATGTAAGTTGTATCTGAGGGAAGAAAACTGGGTAATGAATTATATGTGTGGTACCTCAGCTGTGAACAGTGAACCTTTGAATGAAAAGAAAAACTATAAAATCATAATGCCCAGTGTTATCTATTAATAATAGTGGGTAAAACATGCTTGTGATATTATTTGTGTCAGTCAAACTACTGGAAAACTGATAGGGAAACTGGATCAGATATGATCCCTTACAATGTTATAACATATGATGTAACCTATGATGTGCTTTTCCCCACTGGAGGCAATAAAAATCTAATATATTTAAAGTAAAGGAATAGATGGCACCACTTCAGTGTTTCACCATGGTGTTATAATCCCTTAAATGCTTCTCTGTGTATGAGTGGAAGACATATAAGAATAGAGCAAAATTAAGATTCCAGTTATGGCAAACTTGAATAAGAAATTCACTCACATCAAGCTTTGGTGTAGCTACGATGAATGAATAAAGTTATACATGCAGAGAAGTTAAAACAATATCTGGCACAGTATATGATCAATAATTGTTTATTATTGTTGTGAAACTAGAGATTGTATAAAGAGTTTGCTCTCTGAATTATAAGAACAACTCGACAATATCTACATGAAGGTAAGTGTACTGCTCAGGTGTAAGCCATCTTGACTTCCACACCTTTTGGTCTACTTATATTAAACAAAGAATTTTAATGCAAAATGTATGCATTTATTATCCTGTAAACAACTGGAAGGTACAGGAATGGGAGCATTGGTGTTGACAGTGATTAATAGCCACCAAAGTGAGGATTTTACAATTATGTGTAAATTGTAACAAGAAAATTCCTCTCAGCCCAGATTTGAGAAATAGAAAAAGTTATTTCAAGGTTCAAAATAGACCCCAGTTCTCTTTACTCTGAAAGTCATATTTAAAAGCTTTAAGTACTTCTGTCTTCAAGTACTTTCTCCTTATAAAGAATAATGTCATTACTAACTTTTCAAAGTTGCTGTGAGGTTTATAGCAGAGAGCATAAATATAAATCCACAAACTCAGAGGCTGGCACTGATGGAGGTAACTTAGTTCTCTATCTTAAAATATGATCTCTCTTCACAATATTTAGTGTTCCATTGCTTATATTCCCCATTATTACAACTCAGCCATTTCTGTAGAAATCACTTATCAATCATAGTCAATTTAAAAAGTATCCTTGTAAATCACTGCAGCTACACACTTTCATATTACTGTCGAGCAACTCTGCACAGATTACTAGACATTTGTTATTATTTTGACAACCCATTCTAATTCATTCAAAACACACACACAGCCATTACATTAATTGAAAACTTTAGGAATATATAAAGTTCCCGATAGAACTACTTCCATGCAGAGTTCTCAGGACTTGGAACATGTAGCCCACCCGAGCATTCTTCCTGCTGTGTAGGACTGCTTCCATGTATAAGCTGCTGTTCTGGCTGCTCCTGCCATAGCATTCCATTCTACACTTCCACTGTATTCTTTGCCAGAGGTCAGTAACTGGGAGAGAAGTTGTTTCTATTGGTTGGCATCAGTTTAGAGCTGATGATTCATTACTTCTCCATCATGGTAAGCAGATCATTACTTAAGAATATGGATACCTTACCTTATAATATATTAATAACTTGTAAAAATAGTATCAGTGACAATCCCTTTCCCCTCTTCTCTAGCCCCTATGTTACTGTGTGAATATCAATTAGAGGCCACTAATTTGACTAATGTGACCTTGAATGGAGATTTCAAATATCTAAGGACATGTTTCAAAGCATTAAAGTATGGAAATTTAAATATGAATTTTATTTAGTTTAGAAACAATCTTATTTTACATATCAATCACAGTTCCCTCTCTCTCCCAACCTCCCATGACCCCCAATTCCCCATTCTACCACCCACTCACTCCCCAAGGACGGTGAAGCCCTCCATGGGGGGATCATCAAAGTCTGTCACATCATTTGGAGGAAGGCCTAGGCCCTCCTCTGTGTATCTGAGCTGAATGAATATCCCTCCATAGGGAATGGGCTCCCAAGGTCCATTTGTGCCCCAGGGATAAATACTGGTTCCATTGTCAGAGGTCCCATAGCCTGCCCAGGCCTCCTAACTGTCACCTACATTCTGAGGGCTTGATTTGATCCAATGCTAGTTCCCCAGCTTTACAACTGGGGTTCGTGTGCTCTCACTTGGTCAGGTCAGCTGTTTCTGTGGGTTTCTCCAACATGGTCTAGACCCCTTTGCTTGTTTTTTTTTTTTTTAAAAAGAAAAGAATCCTGAGAAATCCACAGGGAACTAAGACTCAGTATAGCAGCCTATTGACCCACTTGTTTTTTTCTTAACTGGAAGGGTTGAAATGATTCTTAAACTTTCTCTTGGTATGAAAAGGCATATACTCTGGGTAAATCTGTAGGCAGCACATGTTCTTAGGTGAACTTGTGTTCTGACAATAATGGTTAATTACATAATGACTATAACAAATTTCACTTAATAACAGGGCTAAGACAATTTTGTGAATATGTCGCTTTCTCAAACCTTAAAATCTTAAATACAGGAGAAAATCTAGAGGAAAAAGCCTTGCAGTCCTAGTCTCTCCTAACCAGCTCCCTGATACAGTGTCCTGGCACTGAAAAATATATGTCTCAGGAGAAACACAGCAGCTAGCATGGACCCACAACTCTGCCTGTGTTCAATGTTTTCTTTTTAATTTTCCTGTTTTTATTCCACTGACTTTGAAGCGCTGCAACATGGATTGGGCAGGCAGCTGAAAAACAACTTGAGGGAATTTGCCCTAGTCTCCTTCTCTGTGGCTGAGTAAAATACTCTAACCAAAGCAACTTAAAAGAGAAAGGGTTTCATTTGACTCACAGTTCGTGGTTGCAGACATTCATGGTGGGAAATTCACAAGAGAGAAAGTTCAAGTGAGCTGATTATGTTGCATCAGAACTGATGAGAGACAAATGCAACAACTCATCTCCTGTCTCCAGTTTATATAATTAGGTACTTCTACTAAGGCAATGGTACCATCCCACCTCAGTTCTGAAGAGGAAACAGAGGGGAGTTTAATCTGAGAGAGAGGGGAGGTGTGGAAGGAGCTGGGAGGAATGCAAGGAGGGGAAACTGTGTTTGGTATGTAAAAGAAACAGGAAGAAATTAACATGACACTTTGGAGATGGGGAGGCAATCACTAAATTTTGCCATTCTGTTACTGTAAGGAAAGGGATTATTTATGCCAATAAACATCACATTATATAATGTATATTACTCATATGTATTGAATACAACACAGTACCCTACAGGCACACACCACACCCCAGGCCCATCATACATATATTATTCTGTCAGGTTGAAAATTATCACTAACCATCATGAATTTGGCCT
The DNA here is from genome assembly GCF_003668045.3 of Cricetulus griseus. NCBI lineage: Eukaryota > Metazoa > Chordata > Mammalia > Rodentia > Cricetidae > Cricetulus > Cricetulus griseus. Next base: position 105,519,287 of record NC_048600.1, read on the forward strand.
GTTTGAGGGGAATTTATTCCATTCAGTGGAAATGATCATTTCCTTCATGAAAAGTTTCTGGTTTATCTATCTCTTATCATCAAGTCAGATGAAAAATTGTAGCTTTCAGGTAATTTTAACCTTATAGTTCCTTTTCTTATATATTATAGTTTCCAGTTTCTGTTTTTAATGGGATTTCTGTGTGTCTGAACATGTGTGCCACTGTGTCTATATGTGTTTCTTGAATATTTTCTTTGGCTATTCTTCTTCTGTTTCTTATGTCCTATTCTGGTTTGTTTTGTGTTAGTGTTATTATTTATTACTATGCCCATTTTTATTATAATGAAAGAGAAAGAAGAAAGGATTTAGATTTGTTGGGTAGGGAAGAAGGGAGGATCTGGGAGGAGTTGTTGGAGGGGAAATCAAAATAAGAACATATTGAATGAAAAAATCAAATTTTCAATAAAAATGGAAGCCAAAAAAGCAAATGCTTGAGAGGATAAAGCAAGAGAAGGAAGCACAGTTGGTGAGAAAGCAAATGTGTGTAGTCACTACAAAAAATTTTATGGAGATCCTTTAAAACAACTAAAAAAAAGCTATAAAATATTTTCAACCTATAACTCCTAGAAATATATTCTGAAGAATAAAATTCATTATACAATAAAGGAAAAGGGAGCTTGTCTGAATTATTTTAAAATTAAAGAAAATTTAAGACTCTCCAATGATGCGTCCAGGCATACTTTCAATTCTTCCGTGTACACTGGAGATTCTTGATTAAGCCTTCATTTAGTTGATAGTTTTTCATAAATTCATGCCATGTGCCCACGCAAAACACCCTCATACTGGTTGGTCCTGGGGGTATTCACTTGTGAATTACTGATTTTGTACCTTTTAAAAGGTCATGACCATATCCATTGTCACATTTCTGGGGTTTAATGCATCATTATTTACAGAAGCAATGGCGCAGAACTGCGATTTAAATTAAAACTAAAATTTAACATTTCACAGAATCCCTTCCTATATGTCTCTGACAATTCACTCTTGGTGCACACGGATTTGATAAATTATATCACCAAATGCATCATTTTCCTATTGCCCCAAGTTCTAAGTGCCCTTCTAGGACTCTGAGTTAGCAAAATTATTTTTTCACCACCTCTTCTTCACATCAACTAGATAACAAATCCTATATATCCACACACCCCTCAGCATCTGCTCTCTAAACGTCAAGCAAGACACAACAGCTGTGCAACAGCCACACAATAAAAGGATACATCACATCATCCATGAAAGGACTTAACTGTCAAACCTCGAGGTGAAATCAATACACAGTCAGTCAGTTGAGTCTATCAAGAGCAGGCAAGTTGTCTTCTCTATGTGTGGACTTGGATCCTTCTAAGCATCCTTAGGCATTTTATATTACTGTTTTCAGTTAGCTTATGAATTGGTTGACTCTGCTTATGATTTACATTAAAGTGAAGGAGTGAAGGAATAGAAGGTATATTCTAAACTTAAAAGACTCATGCAAATCTTTCCCTATGTGTACTAGGATTGGGAATACCTTCGTTCTGTTTCCTAGTACCTTGGATTATCCTAAGAATCTTCTGATGTGTAATACAATTATTTCCCACCATCTCCTCATTAACCCAACATTTCAAGATGCTGAGTCAGAGGATTTGGTCTCATTTTCATCTCATCTTCAAGAAATTCTTACCATATTCTATTTGTTCAATAGTCACATTCTGATTTTTGAAGTACAGATATTAACTTATTTGTATATTTTATCATCTGTTTCAATATAGTATTGCTAAAAAAGAAGCAAAACTCCTACCCATATTGATTTATATTAATGTGATATTTAGGCAGTTCAACTATTGTCAGGTTTCAGGGATATCTGCTAAGGAAAGCTCCTCATGATTAAAAAAATATATATCCTTATTAATTAGGAGAATATAATTACATCATTTTCCTCCTTCCTCCCTCAGAATCTTCCCATAATATATCCTTCCTTGCTCTATTTCAAATTCATAACTTTTTCATTAATTTTTGTTATATATATATATATATACATACATACACATTTTTTATTTTACCATTTTAAACAATATTTTTAATTAGAAACAAGCTTCTTTTATATGTCAATCCCAGTTTCCTCTCCCTCCCCTCCTCCCCTGTCCCCTCTAATCCTCATCCCAACCCCTTTCTGCTCCCCAAGTAGGACAAGGCCTTCCATGGGGGTTCTTCGAAGTCTGTCATATCATTTGGAGCAGGGCCTAGATCCTACCCTGTGTGTCTAGACTGAGAGAGTATCCCTCCATGTGAAGGGGGCTCCGAAAGTCCATTCGTATATTGGGGATAAATACTGATTCACTATCAGAGGTCCCATAGATTACCCAGACTCCAAACTGACATCCTTGCTCAGGGGGTCTGGAACAGTCCTATGCTTGTTTCCCAGCTATCAGTCTGGGGTCCATGAGCAACCCCTTGTTCAGGTCAGCTGATCCTGTGGGTTTCTCCAGTCTGGTTCTGACCCCTTTTCTCATCAATCCCCCCTCTCTGCAACATGATTCCAGAGGTCAGCTCAGTGTTTAGCTGTGGGTGTGCAGAATTCTGCCAGAAATTCAAAGAACAGCTAATACCAATTCTCCTCAAAGTGTTCCACACAATAGAAGTGAAGGGTCATTGCGAAACTTCTTTTACCAGGCTTCAATAACCTTGGTACCCAAGCCACACAAAGACACAACTAAGAAAGAGAACTACAGACCAATATATATCCTTTATTATATGATTACAGCCTCATCATAGTTTTATGTAACTAAAACCTAAATCCAGCCACTAACTGCAGGCAAATGCCCAGATTAAAGGCAGTACGACACTGTAGGTGTGGGAGTGCTTTCAGGGAGAACAAGGGATATACAAGACTACACCATATTCAAGATGGGGACAATACTGAAATCACACTGAGACATTTATGGCAAAACTTCATCATGCAGGGAGATGGTTCATAAAGGTGTTCACGAGAGATAAAACATAATGTGGGTGCCATTTAGGAGGCCTTGGCTGTCTATGGTACCTCTGACAGTGGAACTGGTATTTATCCCTAGTGCACAAATGGGCTTTGGTAGCCCATTCCCCATGGTGGAATACTCTCAGCCCAGATACATGGGGGAGGGCCTACACCCTCCCCCAAATGATATGACAGACTTTGGTGATTCCCCATGGAAGGCCTTATCCTCCCTGGGGAGCAAATGGGGTTTGGATGACTGGGGAAGTCCCTCTGTGAATGTGTTTGTCTTATTGATTGAGAAATAAAACAATGTTAGCCAATAGGGAAGCAAGATAGGTGGGACGAGGAGAGAAGGAGGATTCTGGGAAATGTAGTAAGGGAGATGCCATGTGATCCCAGGAAAGCCAGTGCATAAGGCCAGCACCCTTATAAAATATGTAGATTAGTAGTTATGGTTGGTAATTAAGACTGAGCTAGCAAATAAGAAATCCTAGTCATTGGCCAGCAGCATTGTAACGAATATTAATCTCTGTGTGTTATTTGGAGCCCTAATGTGGCGGCAGAACTCAGGTGGCTTTCAGAAAGAGTTATTATTACAAATGGCACCCACATGGTTTATGAGCTTCCACATAAAAACTTCACAAAAACTTAAAAGGGGATTTTAGAAACAAAAAGAACAGTGGAAAGCACAGTTTCTTGATAGCAGAATTTTCATGAGTGAGCTCTGTGTCCCAGGCATTAAGGGACACGCAGCAACTCCTGTAAGAGCACCTTCCTCATTTACATAGCAGCAAAATCTGAGGCTGTTAGAGAGCACATAGATTAGAAAAGGATACAGATTTATATTAAAGAAAAATATACATAGGTTTGGGAGAGAAAATAAACAAATAATGAGTAGCTGACACATGCCTTTAATCCCAGCACTCCAGAAGCAGAGGCAGGCAGATTTCCACAGAATAACCCTGTCTCAGGAAAAAAGAAAAAAAAGGAAGTAAAAGAAATAGAATAATAAAAAGCTAGATAAATATGGAAAATACTCACAGAGTCTGGATACTATATGTTATACTGTTGTCTTTAAATTGTTTGATTCCCAAGGAAAGAGCTACAGCTGCTAAAAATACATTTGATCATAAGTGCTGCTAAATTTATCCAGATTATGTATTTTAGAAATGCTTTGACTTCTAAACTTAAATATAAGTACAGGTTACTTGGGAAAAGAGTTTTTGCTTATGTTTCCACAGAAAATGTAAAGCTATGGATTCTTTCCAGACTAATATGGCTTAATGAGGCAAGATCCCCTGAAAGGTGTCCCAGGTGATCCAACATCTAAAACAGCTAAGATGATACAGCCTTTACAGACTAGAAAAACAAGGACCTGGCTAGGTTTCTATGTTTTATCATGATCCCCATGGTTTGGGCATCACCCTGAAACAAGAAGAAAGCAGTTTGGAATGAACTACGCCCAAATTTCCGAAAATTGTTTATAAATGTGTGTTTTCATTCAAATGGGGATGCTTATAAATGGTAATGATCACAGTCAATCTCTTTTTAAAGGAAAAAAGGGAATAGGATATATAAATGAATACTTTACATTGGTAGGGATTTTCATTTATTGATACAAATTTAAGGTTAATTTTGTATGTAAGTTTCTCCTCTTTTTTGGTATTGGATAGATATTCTTGAAAACTTTTAAGACCTACAGAATATATGGCATTTTTAAATGGTTTATGGTTTTTCATGGCAGTGAGACACAACTGCTCCTTACACATCAATTATGTCAGAAAGGAGGATGGGCTTTGAAAGAAACTCATTTTGGAGTTTGCTTTCAACATGGCAAGAAACTGCTCTCACCTGGACTGTTTGTTACTATATAAACTGGACATGCAGGACTCCCAGGAAAGTGACTGCTGGACTTACAAAACAAGATGAACAGTTCTGATGGGTTCCTGTTTCATTGAAGAGTCTACCAGACATTCATCAGGATACAGAGGAAAATGACTGATAAACTGCCAATACAGATGGGACAGTTTCAAATTTCCCACTTTACTGAGAAGCCTGCCAGACATACAATGACCTATGGGCTGAAGATGGGTGCCCCAACGTTACAGAGGAACTTCGGGTGACTGTCCAGCTATCAAGATGTCTCTGTCAATTCTAGAGTTTATATACTATCCTTCTATGGTCTTTGATGGAGTTGAAGACAGGTAGCTATATTTATGGTTTTCCTTAGTTATGATAAAAGATAAGACTTACATATAAGACTTTAGACTCACAAAGATAGGACAGATGATAGAATATTTTTTAAATCTTGCTAAATGTTAATGAACTAAATATTGTAACTATAGTTTTTACTTGATAACCGTTTAGTTATATATTTTACTATGTTAATGTTAAAACCCTTCTTTTTAATTAGACAGAAAATAGGAGATGATGGGGGAAGTCCTACTGTGTATATGTTTGTCTTATTGGTTGATAGATAAAGCACTTTTGGCCAATAGGGAAGCAAGATAGGTGGGACTAGGAGAGAAGGAGGATTCTGGGAAATGTAGTAAGGGAGTTGCCATGTGATCCCAGGAAGGATGGCACATAAGGCTGGTGTCCTTGGTAAGACAAGTCCTTATAAAAATATATAGATTAGTAGTTATGGTTGATAATTAACACTGAGACAGCAAATAAGAAATCCTAGTCATTGGCCAGAAGTAATCTCTGTGTATTATTTGGGAGCCCTAACATGGTGGTGGAACTCAGGCAGCTGGCAGAAACAGTTATCCTTACAGTTGGGGGTCAATGGAAGATGAGAGGGAGAGGGAACTGGGATTGATATGTAAAATAAGGTTGTTTCTAAATTAAACAAATAAATAAAATCTAAGCAAAAAAAGGAAATGAGATAAACCATAATGAGGTATAGAAAAAGAATATTATGGTTGTACTTAAGACAAACAAAAATTTGCTTACTTCAGAGAGAACATACTTAATATTGGGTGTGTTAAGGATGTCAGGGAACATGTAACTAACTGGTTGCCAGATTGAAGAATCTGTTGCTTCCTCCAACTCCTAGAGCTCTTTTAATGCATACCTCAAAGCCTTTCAGATTTCTGTATACCTAGACAGCTTACAGTTTCAGAGGTTTAGGCCAAATCATCATAGCAGGAAACATAGTGGTTTGCAGGCAGTCGTGGTGCTGGGGGAACAGAGAGTTCTCCATCTTGATCCACAAATAACAGGAAGTAAATTTAACACTGGGCATAGATAAAGCATAGGAGACCTGAAATCTCACCTCCACAGTAACACAGTTCCTTCAATAAGACCACACCTACCTCAACAAGGCCACATCCCTAATAGTACCACTCCCTTGGGGGCGGTCTTTTTTTTTTCAAATGACCACATTCCATTTCTTGGACCTCAAAGTTATAGTCATATCATAATGTAAGAATGCAATGAGTCCAACTTCAAAAGTCCCCGTGGTCTCTAATAGTCTCAAACATATTTAAAAGTCTATAGTTTAAATTATCTTCTGAGATTCATGTAGTCTCTTAATTGTAGTCCCCTGTATAATCAAAATAAGACAGCAAGGCATATTCAAACCATACAGAAGGACATTTCACATCAAGTAGGAATGATTTTAGGGTTTTTTATTTTAATTAGAAAGAAAATTATTTTACATGTCAATCCCAGGTGCTTCTCCCTCCCCTCCTCCCCTACCCCCCTAACTAACACCATGCCTATCCCATATCCTTTCTGCTCCCAAGGGAGGGTGAGGCCTTCCATAGGATTTCTTCAAAGTCTGTCATATTCTTTAGGAAAAGGGCCTAGGCCATTCCCCTTGTGTCTTGGCTCAGGGAGTATCCCTCCATGTGGGATGGGCTCCCAAAGTCCATTCCTAAGCTAAGTACTAAGGGATAAGTACTGATCCACTAGAAGAGGCCCCATAGATTTCCAAGGTCTCCTCACTGACATCAGGGGGCCTGGATCAGTCCCATGCTGGTTTACAAGCTATCAGTCTGGGGACCAAAACCTATCCCTTGTTCAGGTCAGTTGTTTCTGTGGGTTTCACCAGCCTGGTATGGACCGCTTTGCTCATCAGTCCTACTCCTCTGCAACTGGGTTTCAGTTCAATTCCAGGTTTAGCTGTGGGTGTCTGCTTCTATTTCCACCAGCCGCTGGATGAAGGCTATATGATGGCATATGAATAAGTCATCAATCTCATTATCAGGAGAGGGCATTTAGCATAGCCTGTCCTCTGTTGTTTAGATTGTTACTTAGTGTCATCTTTGTAGCTCTCCAAACATTTCCCTAGTGCCTGATTTCTCTTTAAACCTATAATGTTTCCCTCTATTATATTATCTCTTATCTTGCTCTCTTCTGTTCTTCCCCCAACTCAGCCTCCCTGCCCCATCATGTCTTCCTCACCCTTCCTCTTCTCCCCTTCTCATTCTCCTAGTTCCTTCTCCCCTCCCCCCATGTCCCCAATTTGCTCAGGAGATCTTGAGAAGCTTCTGTAAGGCAAAGGACACAGTCAACAAGACAAAACGACAGCCCACGGACTGGGAAAGAATATTCACCAACCCCACATCCAACAGAGGGCTGATCTCCAAAGTTTACAAAGAACTCAAAAAGCTAGCCACCAAAACACCAAACAATGAAATTTAAAAGTGCAGAACTAAATAGAGAATGCTCAACAGAGGAATCTGAAAACACTGAAAGACACTTAAGAAAGTGCTCTAAATTCTTGGCCATCAGAGAAATGCAACTCAAAACAACTCTGAGATACCACCTCACACATGTCAGAATGGTAGAAATCAAAAACACCAATGACAATCTATGCTGGAGAGGATGTGGAGAAAAAGGAACACTCCTCCATTGCTGGTGGGAGTGCAAACTTGTAAGACCACTTTGGAAATCAGTATGGCGGTTGCTCAGAAAAATGGGAGTCAGTCTACCTCAAGATCCAGCAATTCCTCTCTTGGGCATATACCCAAATAATGCACCTTCATACAACAAGGACATATGTTCAACCATGTTCATAGCAGCATTGTTTGCAATAGCCAAAACCTGAAAGCAACCTAGATGCCCCTCAACTGAAGAATGGATAGAGAAAATGTACATTTTTTACAATGGAATACTACTCAGTGGAAAAAAGCAATGGAATCTTGAAATTCGTAGGCAAATGGGTAGAACTAGAAGAAACCATCCTGAGTGAGGTAACCCAGTCACAAAAAGACAAACATGGTAAGTAAGTACTCACTCATATATGACATAGAGCAAAGGATTACCAGCCCACAATCCTTTTCACCAAAGAATCTAGGAAACAAAGGAAGCAGAAAGGTTGAGTCGGGGGAAGAATAGAGGAGACCAGAGTGAGAGATACATTACAGAGGGAGCCATTATAGGTCTGAAGAGAGATCTGGCACTAGGGAGATTTCCAGAGATCTACAAGGATGATACCAACTGACAATCTAGATAATGATGGACAGGATGCCCTAAGTGCCCTTCCTCTATAATGAGACTGATCAGTACTTTATATGCCATCCTAGAGCCCTCATCCAGTGGCTGATGGAAAAAGAGGAAAACACTCACAGATATACACTGAACTGAACTCTGGAACCCAATTGCAGAGAGGGAGGATTGAAGATCAAAGGGATCCGGGACAGGTTGGTGAAACCCACAGAAGCAGCTGGCCTGAACAAGGGGGAGCACATGGATCCCAAAGAGCACAAAGATAGTACAACAAGAAAGTATATTACAAGTAATGATTATTGAGAGGGGGCAAATTGCTTAACTCAGGAATGAGCTCCCTTATGGTTTGTCCAATGCAAAGTCGTCAGCTCTGAAGCCATGTACATACAAAAAAAAATCATACTCAGCAGGTTGTATTTATATATTTGCACACACACATACATGTATGTATATGTAAAAATAATATCAAAGAAGAAGCTATTAACGTCAAATTTTGGAGGGAATATAAGACAAGCTAGAGGGATGGTAATTGGCAGGGGCTAGAGTGAGGAAGGCAGAGGGGCAAGAGTGTTTCTCTATTTCAATTAAAAACATACTTTTAAAAAATGAAAAGAGCTGGGTGTTGGTGGTGCATGCCTTTAATCCCAGCACTCAGGAGGCAAAGGCTGGCAGATCTCTTTGAGTTCCAGGCCAGGTTGTTCTACAGAGTACCAGGATAGGCTCCAAAGCTACACAGAGAAACCTTGTCTCGAAAAACCAAAAAAAAAAAAAATCGAAGCATAAATATTTTGTGATATCATATCTTGCATGCTTGCATTGCTAAGAAGAAAGTAGAGTGTTTGAATACATAGTTTTGGATTTTTGAAGTATTATAGACCTCCTTGTCTTCTTTCCCCTCTCCCCTCCCTTTTCTAACTTGCTTTCCTGAAACAGAGTTTCTGTTTGACACGGTCCCACAGCTCTTTAGTCCCAAATAAACAGACAGAGGCTTATATTAATTATTAACTGTTTGGCCCATAATGTAGGCTTCTTACTGGCTAGCTCTTTCTTAATTATTAACCCATAACTATTAATATATGTATTGTCACATGGCCTTATCTTACCAGAGAATGCCTGGGTGTCCCACCTTCCCAGTAGCTACTTAGTGTCTCCCTGGTGGCTCCCCTCTCTTCCTCTCTGCATTTCTCTTCCCAGAATGCTCCTAGTCTGGTAGCCCACCTATACTAATTGCCTGGCTACATCCTGCCTGCCCATTGGCCAAAACAGTTTTATTCATCAACCAATAGAAGAAACATATATTCATAGCATACATAAGAACCTCCCTTATCACTTTACCCCAGTGTATACACACACACACACACACACACACACACACACACACACACACACACACACACTTAAACTTTTCTTGTCTGCATTGACAAATTTGAATATTTTTGAAATAAGTGAAAAAACCAATGGTTGTAATTTCTAGTGGCTGCAAATATTAACATTTCAAAAATAAACCTGTTAAAATTATTTTAGATGTAGACCACAGAATCTAAATACCACAGTGATAGAACCAAGCATCAACCATTTATAAAAGTATCTGAAAACTTTCTCTATTGTAGTCACCAATTCCACATATTTCTTTATTCTCCTTGAACTTGTGTTTGCAGTCTACTTCAGTAGACTTGATTTCTACTGTAGTATCTTTGTGCTTGAGCGACTTGTTTGATTATACTCCCTTGCTTCTATATTCAAAATCTATTTTAGTTTTCTAAAATTTTGTGACTATAAAACCCTATTCATTAGCAGATTTCTCCTAGAATGAGATATCTTAACAATCATATTCAAAGTATACTGGAATAAATCATACAATAATTTAAGAACTTTGGAAAACTATTGAATATTTAATTTTAATTGAAATGCCTTTTAAATAAAATCAATGCTTTTTCTCTTCAATGAATGTAGGTATTTGTGAAAGAACAGGATTTACTATGAAAGGGATAGGATTCAATAATAATTTTATCTTCTATTTATTTTGAAATTAAGTAAAGAAACATATATAACCATATATATGATAATAATAAACAATTCCTTTATTTTATAGCTAAGAATTATTTAAAACACATGCATAATATGGATCCTCAAATTAAAATACCAAATAGTGATATTATTAAAATTGATTTTAATTACCTGTCAGCAGGTGACTAAATGAAGTTGTTTTCCAATTTTAATAGTAACAAAAAAGTTAGAAAACAATTTTTGCAAAAATATCTTTAAATCTTGTTATTAAAACAACTAATTTTTATATTGTTAGGGAAATACAAAGTAGATTTTTTTTTTCTTCAAATTTTTTTTTATTAAATTATTAATATTTTCACATGTACTTTCCCTCTCCCTCTCCCTCCCCCCACCCCCATTCCTTCTCCCCCACCTCCAACCTACCCCCCACCCCATCACCCGCCACTCCCCAGGCAGGGTAGGGACCCCAACCAGGGCTCCACCAAGTCCACCAAATCTTCCTGTGCTGGGCCTAGGCCCCTCCCCATGTGTTCAGAGACAGAGCGAATCCCTTCAAGTGGGATGGGCTCTCGAAGACCCTCCCACCCACCAGGGCCAAATGCCAGTCCATCTCCAGAGGCTCCAAGGAGTGCAGGGGCCTCCCCATTGGCATCCATGATCAGGGGGCTGGATTAGTCCTGTACTGTCCTCCCAAAGAGCATCTGGGGTCGATATGCTTTCCCTTTTTCAGGCCAACTGTTTCTGTGGGTTTCTCCAACCAGGTACAGACCCCTTCGTTCTTCATTCCTCCCTCTCTTCAACTGAGTTCCAGATTTCAGCTCAGTGTATTTCTGTGGATGTCTGTCTCTGCTCTCATCAGCCACTGGATGAGGACTCTAGAATAGCATAGAGAGTATTCATCAATCTCATTCTAGGGGAAGGGTTTCTAGGCCAACTTCTCCTCCACTGCCCAGACTGTCAGATCGTGTCATCCTTATAGGTCTCTGGAGATCTTCCTAGTTCCAGATCTCTTCTCGGACCTATAGTGACTCCCTCTGATATGGTATCTCTCATCCTGCTCTCTCTCCTCTATTCTTCCCCCAACTCAATATATCTGCTCCTCCATTTCTTCTCCTCTACTCTTCATCTTGTGCTCTTATTGTGGCAGCACCCACTTCCCTACCCTCATGCTCTCAATTAGCTCGGGAGTTCATGCCATTTCCCATTCCTGGGGTCCATTTATCCCTTAGAGTCATTCATGATTTCTAGTTTCCTTGGGGTAGAGGATTATAGGCTGGTAAACCTTTGCTCTATGTCTAAAAATCATATATGAGTGAGTACATACCATGTTTGTCTTTTTGTGATTGGGTTACCTCACTCAGGATGGTTTCTTCTAGTTCCATCCATTTGCCTGCGAATTTCAAGATTCCATTGCTTTTTTCTGCTGAGTAGTACTCCATTGTATAAATGTACCACATTTTCTCTTTCCATTCTTCAGTTGAGGGGCATCTAGGTTGTTTCCAGGTTCTGGCTATTACAAACAATGCTGCTATGAACATGGTTGAACATATGTCCTTGTTGTATGGACAAGCAGTATTTGGGTATATACCCAAGAGAGGAATGGCTGGATCTTGAGGTAGATTGATTCCCATTTTTCTGAGCAACCGCCATACTGATTTCCAAAGTGGTCTTACAAGTTCACACTCCCACCAGCAATGGAGGAGTGTTCCTTCTTCTCCACAACCTCTCCAGCATAGGTTGTCATTGGTATTTTTGATTTTAGCCATTCTGACAGGTGTGAGGTGGTATCTCAGAGTTGTTTTGAGTTGCATTTCTCTGATGGCCAAGGATTTTGAGCACTTTCTTAAGTGTCTTTGAGCCATTTCAGATTCCTCTGTTGAAAAATCTCTGTTTAGTTCTGCACCCCACTTTTTAATTTCATTGTATGGTGTTTTGGTGGCTAGCTTCTTGAGCTCCTTGTATATTTTGGAAATCAGTCCTCTGTCAGATGTGGGGCTGGTGAAGATTTTTTCCCATTCTGTGGGTGGTCGTTTTGTCTTACTGACTGTGTCCTTTGCCTTACAGAAGCTTCTCAGTTTCAAGAGGTCCCATTTATTAATTGCAGACCTCAGTGTCTGTGCTTCTGGCGTGATGTTCAGGAATCGTTCTCCTGTGCCAATTTGTTCAAGGGTTGTTCCCACTTTCTCTTCTAAAAGATTCAGTGTGGCTGGGTTTATGGAGAGATCTTTGATCCATTTGCACTTAAGTTTCGTGCATGGTGACAAGTATGGATCTATCTGCAATTTTCTGCATGTTCGAATCCAATTGTGCCAGCACCATTTGTTGAAGATGCTATCTTTTTTCCATTGTATGGATTTAGCACCTTTGTCAAAAATAAGGTGTTCGTAGGTGCGTGGGTTAATATCTGGGTCTTCAATTCGATTCCATTGGTCTATCTGTCTATTCTTGTGCCAATACCAAGCTGTTTTCAGAACTATGGCTCTATAGTAGACCTTGAAGTCAGGGATGGTGATGCCTCCAGAGGATCTTTTATTGTAAAGAGTTGTTTTGGCTATCCTAGGTTTTTTATTTTTCCATATAAAGTTGAGTATTGTTCTTTCAATGTCTGTGAAAAACTGTGTTGGGATTTTGATGGGGATTGCATTAAATCTGTAGATTGCTTTTGGTAGAATTGCCATTTTTACTATGTTAATTCTGCCTATCCAAGAGCATGGGAGATCTTTCCACTTTCTGGTATCTTCTTTAATTTCTTTCTTTAAAGTCTCAAAGTTCTTATTGTACAGGTCTTTCACTTTTTTGGTTAGTGTTACCCCCAGATATTTAATGTTGCTTGTGGATATTGTGAAAGGTGATGTTTCCATGATTTCTTTCTCATTGAGTTTATCATCTGTATACAGTAGGGCTACAGATTTATTTAAGTTAATTTTGTATCCTGCTACCTTGCTGAAGGTGTTTATCAGCTGTAGGAGTTTCCTGGTAGAGTTTTTCGGGTCACTTATGTAGACTATCATGTCATCTGCAAATAGTGAAAGTTTGACTTCGTCCTTTCCAATTTGTATCCCTTTGATATCCTGATCTTGTCTTATTGCTCTAGCTAGAACTTCAAGAACAATATTGAAGAGATATGGAGAGAGTGGACATCCTTGTCTTGTTCCTGATTTTAGAGGAAATGCTTTGAGTTTCTCTCCATTTAGTTTGATGTTGGCTATTGGTTTGGTGTATATCGCATTTATCATGTTTAGATATGTTCCTGTTATTCCTGTTCTCTCCAAGATCTTTGTCATGAAGGGATGTTGGATTTTGTCAAAGGCCTTTTCAGCATCTAGTGAGATGATCATGTGGTTTTTCTTTTTCAGTTTGTTTATATGGTGGATTACATTGATGGTTTTTCGTATATTGAACCATCCTTGCATCCCTGGGATGAAGCCCACTTGATCGTGGTGGATGATTTTTCTGATATGTTCTTGGATTCGATTAGCCAATATTTTATTGAGTATTTTAGCATCAATGTTCATGAGAGATATTGGTCTGTAGTTCTCTTTCTTATTCTTATCTTTGTGTGGCTTGGGTATCAAAGTGATTGTAGCCTCATAGAAGGAGTTTGGCAATATCCCATCTGCTTCTATTGTGCGGAACAGTTTGAGGAGTATTGGTATCAGCACTTGTTTGAATTTCTGGTAGAATTCTGCAGTGAAGCCATCTGGTCCTGGGCTTTTTTTGGTTGGGAGGCTTTTGATGACTGCTTCTATTTCATTAGGGGTTATGGGTCGATTTAAATTGTTTATCTGATCTTGATTTAATTTTGGTAAGTGATATTTATCCAGGAAACTGTCCATTTCCATTAGATTTTCGAATTTTGTGGAGTACAGATTTTCAAAGTATGACCTAAAGATTCTCTGGATTTCCACAGTGTCCGTTGTTATATCCCCCTTTTCGTTTCTGATTTTGTTAATTAGTGTGCTCTCTCTCTGCCTTTTGGTTAGTTTGGCTAGAGGTTTGTCTATCTTGTTGATCTTCTCAAAGAACCAACTCTTTGTTTCATTGATTCTTTGTAATGTTTTCCTAGTTTCTACTTTATTGATTTCAGCTCTCAGGTTGATTATTTCCTGGCGTCTACTCCTCCTTGGTGAGTTTGCTTCTTTTTGCTCTAGTGTTTTCAGTTGTTCTGTCAGTTCTCTAATGTGACTTTTTTCTAGTTTCTTCATGTGGGCACTTAGTGCTATGAACTTCCCTCTTAGGACTGCTTTCAGAGTGTCCCATAAGTTTGGGTATGTTGTGTCTGCATTTTCATTAGAATCTAGGAAGTCTTTAATTTGTTTTTTTATTTCTTCCTCAACCCAGGAATGGTGCAATTGGGTGTTATTCATTTTCCAAAAGTTTGCAGGTTTCCTGCCATTTGTATTGTTGCTGAATTCTAGCTTTAATGCATGGTGGTCTGATAAGATACAGGGGGTTATTTCAATTCTTTTGTAATTGTGGAGGTTTGCTTTGTTGCCTACTATGTGGTCAATTTTGGAGAAGGTGCCATGTGGTGCTGAGAAGAAGGTATATTCTTTTGAGTTTGGATGGAATGCTCTATAGATATCCGTTAACCCCAGTTGGGCCATGACTTCTTTCAGATCCTCTGTTTCTTTGTTAAGTTTTTGTCTGGTGGTCCTGTCTAGTGGTGTAAGGGGGGTGTTGAAGTCTCCTACTATAAGTGTGTGTGGTTTTATGTGTGGTTTGAGCTTTAGTAATGTTTCTTTCACAAATGTGGGTGCCTTCGTATTTGGAGCATAGATGTTCAGGATTGAGATTTCATCTTGATGGACTTTTCCTGTGATGAGTATGAAATGCCCTTCTTCATCTCTTTTGATTGATTTTAGTTTAAAGTCCATTTTGTTAGATATTAGGATTGCTACACCTGCTTGTTTCTTGAGGCCATTTGATTGGAAAATCTTTTCCCATCCTTTTACTCTGAGGTATCGCCTGTCTTTGAAGTTGAGGTGTGTTTCTTGTAAACAGCAGAAAGATGGATTCTGTCTTCGTATCCATTCTGTTAGCCTATATCTTTTTACGGGTAAGTTAAGGCCATTGACATTTAGGGATATTAATGTCCATTGTTCGTTGGTTCTTGTTTGGTTTGGATTTATTGTTGGTGGTGTCATTGTGTGTGGATTTTGCTCTCCTGCTTCTTTTTGTGTTTGGCAATATTAGATTATCTATTGCCTGTGTTTTTGTGCATGTAGTTATGTTCCTTGGGTTGGAGTTTTCCTTCCAGAACCTTCTGTAGTGCTGGATTTGTGGATATGTATTGTTTAAATCTGTTTTTGTCATGGAAAATCTTGTTTTCTCCATCTATAGTGATTGAAAGTTTTGCTGGGTACAGTAGTCTGGGTTGACATCCATGCTCCCTTAGTGCTTGTAGTGTATCTATCCAAGACCTTCTGGCTTTCATAGTTTCCATTGAGAAGTCGGGTGTGATTCTGATTGGTTTGCCTTTATATGTTACTTGGCCTTTTTCCTTTGCAGCTCTTAATATTTTTTCTTTATTCTGTAGATTTGGAGTTTTGATTATTATGTGTCGGGGGGACTTCTTTTTGTGATCCAGTCTGTTTGGTGTCCTATAAGCTTCTTGTACTTTCATAGGCATATCTTTCTGTAGGTTGGGGAAGTTTTCTTCTATGATTTTATTGAATATGTTTTCTGTACCTTTGAGCAGTGTTTCTTCACCTTCTTCTACACCTATTATTCTTAGGTTTGGTCTTTTCACGGTGTCCCATATTTCCTGTATATTTTGTGTTAGGGATTTGTTGGTCTTGAGGTTTTCTTTGGTTGATGAATGTATATCCTCTAGCGAGTCTTCAATAGCTGAGATTCTCTCTTCTGTCTCTTGAATTCTATTAGTTATACTCACATCTTTAGATCCTGCTCCTTTATCCAACCTTTCCATTTCCAGCATCGCTTCATTCTGTGTTTTCTTTAATGTGTCTAATTCAGCTTTCATGTTTTGAACTGTTTCAAGAGCTTCCTTCACTTGTTTGGTTGTTTTATCTTGGGTTTCTTTAGCTTCTTTAAGAGATTTGTTTATTTCTTGAATATTTTGGTTTGTCTTTTCCTCCATATCGTGTAATTTTTTGCTTACTTTTTCTTCTATTTCTTTAAGGGATTTTCTTGTTTCCTCTTTGAAGGTCTCTATCATCTTGCTCAGATAATTTTTGAGGTCCATCTCTTCTTCATGCACTGTGTTGGGCTTTTCAGATCTTGCTGGAGTGGAGTCCCTAGATTCTGGTGGTGTCATATTGGTCTTTCTGTTGTTGAGCGGGTTCTTATTCTGTCTTCTTCCCATATCTTTTTCCAGTGAGTGCAGGTAGGATCTCTCTATCTCCTCTTGTTACTCTGTAGTGTGTGTGGGCCAGGAATTCAATGTCAGAAGCTCTGGATGGTTTTGCCTCTCCTCATAGCCTCCTCACTCTGATGGCGTTAGGCCTCTTGGTGGATCGGTCGCCGGGAATGGAATGAAGAGTGGCCTGTACCCAGATTCGGGGAGCTCCTCCCTGCCTGGACGTGTCTGTTTCAAGCAGGGACGAGCCTGGAGGGATCTGGGTGGATGGCGCTTAGGACAAGAATTGGGTAAAAGCAGGGGGTGGCTCACCTGGTCTGCGATGAGTCCACGGAAAGGGAAGGAAGAGTGTCCTGAACCAAGCCAGATTCAGGAAGCTCCACCCTACCTGGGCGTGTCTGTTTCAAGCAGGGACGAGCCTGGAGGGATCTGGGTGGATGGCGCTTAGGACAAGAATTGGGTAAAAGCAGGGGGTGGCTCACCTGGTCTGCGATGAGTTCACGGAAAGGGAAGGAAGAGTGTCCTGAACCAAGCCAGATTCAGGAAGCTCCACCCTACCTGGGCGTGTCTGTTTCAAGCAGGGACGAGCCTGGAGGGATCTGGGTGGATGGCGCTTAGGACAAGAATTGGGTAAAAGCAGGGGGTGGCTCACCTGGTCTGCGATGAGTTCACGGAAAGGGAAGGAAGAGTGTCCTGAACCAAGCCAGATTCAGGAAGCTCCACCCTACCTGGGCGTGTCTGTTTCAAGCAGGGACGAGCCTGGAGGGATCTGGGTGGATGGCGCTTAGGACAAGAATTGGGTAAAAGCAGGGGGTGGCTCACCTGGTCTGCGATGAGTCCACGGAAAGGGAAGGAAGAGTGTCCTGAACCAAGCCAGATTCAGGAAGCTCCACCCTACCTGGGCGTGTCTGTTTCAAGCAGGGACGAGCCTGGAGGGATCTGGGTGGATGGTGCTTAGGACAAGAATTGGGTAAAAGCAGGGGGTGGCTCACCTGGTCTGCGATGAGTTCACGGAAAGGGAAGGAAGAGTGTCCTGAATCAAGCCAGATTCAGGAAGCTCCACCCTGCCTGGGCTTGTCTGTTTCAAGCAGGGACGAGCCTGGAGGGATCTGGGTGGATGGCGCTTAGGACAAGAATTGGGTAAAAGCAGGGGGTGGCTCACCTGGTCTGCGATGAGTCCACGGAAAGGGCTACAAAGTAGATTTTAAATAATAAATTTAAAATTGACTATCAGTTACCTTAGCTTCTTTTAACTGTGCACACCCTGATCATAACTGTCAGAGACAGAACTGGAATAATTGCCATTATTAATGTCCAATATTTTTAATAATGTTTTGTATTAAACTATGCTTATTACTAAAACCATTACAAATATCTTTACAATCAGTGTGGGACTACTTATTTCATCTACATCTGTGAAAATAAATTTTTTCACAGGCACTGGTGGCGGGTTGTGCTTGATTAGATGGGTTCCGTTATCCTCTGTGCCAATATGGTGTTAAACACCAACCCAGAGAGCCTCCAGTCTTCATAACCATGCAGACTAGAAGATCCACTCACAGCAATCTGTTATTAGACAATGATATGTCCTAGAAGAATTATAAATATGAGACAGGAAGGAGAAGGAGGAAAGGGAAGACAGAAAAACTGACTCTACTAGAGAAGATTAATAGAGAGGAAATGTGGAAGATGAAAAGAAGACAAAGTGGAGGGAAGGAGCAGGCACAAGAAGAAGGAAAATGCAGTGGTTTGGGAGTAAAGTCAGTACACAGTTCTGCTCTTTGAGAAGAATTTGTATTTTGACTTTAACTTGGTGAAAAGAGGCATGAAGTTATAAAATAAAAATAGGCATTGCCCTATCATCCTACCATGTGCAAGAATTCAGATAATAGCAAGTATGGGAGAATGTTCTTCTTATGATTCTGTATTGAATTTTAATAAATTTTTAAAAGAAAAATTCTACATGTTTAGGGGGCTTGATTAGAATACATTCTTTGAATTTAATATTCAAATTTGTGTGTTACATTAAAGCTGAATGAGGACAATAAATACTTTTTAGCTATGGTATGGACAGATGAAGGACTGTGGTGGATAGGATGCAGGAAAGGTATATCTTCAAAGAGACCTACTTCTTAAAAGAATAAAATAGACACTATAGTCTTTATCTATGCTCACATATCCCTGGTAAGGCTGGACACTTCAGTCTAGACTTGGGGCCATAGACGCTACAGTTTTAATCCTGGCTGTTTTAGGGCTCAGAACATGAGACATTTCTCATTTCTCTTCCTGTTCGTGACTATGATCTGAGTGGTTTCCCACTTCTGCAGATAAATCCCATTGGGTTCAATTACTTTTGAAATATCTCCAATAAACCTATACATACATAAAGGCACATACATACATCTAGTACATATGCATATCATATAGCTTATGATGTCATTGTGGTTATTATAATTTGAACACATTGTTTCGCTTTCCAGAACTACCCACAGTTGTGTGTATGGGTCTAGCTACTTCTTTTTGAGGGTGGTAGTATAGCATCCTTGACACAAACTCTTTAACTTTCTTCATAAGGATGGAATTGGTATTTCTGTTTCCACATAATTATTTCACTAGAAACACAGGGAGTGTTTTCATTCAAACATACTTTATGCATACAGCCTTCTACCTAGAAGCAACTAAAGAGGAAAATTCAAACCAGCTTGAATTTTTAAATTTTTCACTATTAAGTAACCTTAATTTATATTGCCCACAGCTTTTGTCAATTAAAGCATTTGAAGTAATATAGACCACACACACAACTTCAATAACAATTATGTGTAAAAGGCAAATGTCATGATGCTTTCATGACATTTCCAGTTAGTGTAGGTAAACAACCAGTAAGCATGAAACCAAAGAGCTGAGTGTTCTCTGTTTTGAAGGTATTAAAAGTGTATAGACACAACTAAAGATGAGATTGGAGATCAAAAACTCAATAATTAAAAATATTGAATATTATTGAGGTGTCTCTTTAGCACAATTGGCTTACTTAGACTGTCTTAGGCATGGAAATAGAAAACAGTATGGCCACAAAAGAATTTTAAGTAACTAAGGTTGACTGGACTGTGTTAGAGAGGCAGAGTAACACATAGTGAGGCTAAAGAGTGATAAAGAGACACACTAATGAGGACACTTTATACTAAGGTAATCCATCTGAACTTTATCCTGCACAAGAATTGAAGTTTAAAAATGTTTAAGCATGAAAATAGCTGAAAATCTGGGTTTTAGGAAAATTATGTTGCTTAAGATAGAATAGATTGGAAGGGTGGTCAGACTAGTAGTCAGAATACCTATTAGGGGACTAATAAGTAGCCCAGACAGAGAAAAGGAGGCCCTCAAATGAGGCACTATTCCCTTCAAATGAAAGTGCACTTAGCTGATGCTATTCTCAAAGACTGAGGAATTTTGAATTTACATTGTCAGTAGATCATTCAATCGTCACTTTTGTAAGGAGTGCAGGTCACTATTCTTTGAAAATTATGCTTCTCTATTAAGGAGACTTATATCCATCTCCACAGCTGGAAAGCTGACATCTCTATGGGCCGTGGCAAACACATTACCTCTAAGTTATCCTTCTTTTACTGCATCATTTAAAGATTTATTTGGTCTTTGTGCTTGATTGCCTTTGCCCTCTTCCTCTCATAAAGACAAGGTACTGTTCCTTTTTTAAACTCTCAGTCTACATCATTCAATTCTGGCTTAACTTTCTTTACTATCACATATCAAAAATAAAACCAAGTGTCAAAACAAAAGAAAATATATTTTTGCCCAGATGTTAATGCTGATACATATTTCATTCTCTCATTTTGAGATATCTCAAACTAGTTTCAAGCTATTTGTGAAGAACAGCATTCATTGTCCTTTAAGAGTGTTTTTAGATGGGCAAATAATGACTAATACTTTCTAGGCAATGCCTGTTCTCAAATCTCAGAGGACATGGAGGCAGAAATTACTTGATCATCTTCAGCAAATTATGAGAATTCTTTGATCATGGCAAGAATTCAACAGCTGGCTTAAAATCCAGAACTTTTGTGACTAGGTTTCCATTAAAATACTTAACTCTCCATGGGTTGCAATAATCAATTGCATATTGCTCTTACCCATTTTTTTCTTTGAGGTCTATCACACAGGTCCTTAGACAGCTGCCTCTTATGACTGCAGCTTTAATTACAGTCCCTTGCAAACAAGAAATTCAATTTATTTATAATCAGATCACATGCTAATCTAATATTTCAGCATCCAAACTATGATCAGAGTCTAAGCCTTATAATAGCCCAGTGTAAAATGCTTTAATTGAATCACAAAGGGAGAATGCTGTAATCCCATAAATCAGCCTCAGGAACTTGACATGCTGAGAGTGCTTTTCTGGAACTTTTTAATTGCATGACACAGCAGGCATCATAAGTCTATAAAAAGGGCTATATTTCCTATAAGCAATCATGTTATATAATTTAAAATGCCATGCCAGTAATTCTAGTTTTTGAGTCCAGTGTCTCATCCTCATTAGTCAATACAAATCCTTCAAGCTTATAAAAATGTCTGGTTGAGAAAAAGGATAAATGATCACACTGTGGTAACATGTGCCTGTGAGAAGGGAATGCACCCAAATTTAGCAGAAATGGATAATATTTGGAGCAAAACCTGAGCCACTGTCTCAACCCTTCTGATTTCTGTCATCAACTGTGGTTATTATCTCTCTTTTCTCAGCAGGACTAACTCCAGAATTCCAACAGAAGCAGTACTTACAGGTGACAACTTGATAAAAAGCAGAATCAAGGAGAATCCTCTTAAAACTGTCTTTGCATGACAAATTTACTGTTTTTATTTCTAATACAGGTTTGCTCTAGATGCCTTGTGGAAAATATGATATGTCATATAGTCAAACCATTCAGCCATTCTGCAGTCATAAGCCTTAGCTATGAAATTTACCAGTTAAAGGCGAGTGGTTGTCAGAGTTGTCAAATATGTTCTGTGCTTCCCATAGAACCAAAAAGACTCAGTCTCTTTCTAGTCTTCCCTCCCTTCTCTTCTTGTCCTCAGTGCTGATTCCAGGTGACTCAATCATATTAGTTTTGTGTCCTATACAAGGACAAACTCCTTTCTTCACCATCCATGGTGGATCCTGGAGTGGGAGTCATCAGGCTACAGTTCAGGGAGTGGTTGGATTTCTTGTTTTCAAAACTAGTCAATCTGCAAGTCCTAGACATTTTGTCTCTTAAATTCATTATAGTACATTTGGATGGTTATACAAATTTGTTCTTGATTTGTTAGTCTTGGTTTGGTGGAGTTAGGTTGCTATAACAAAATATTGTAATCAAGGTAAATTGTGAGAAACAGTAAGCCCAAGACCATGATAAAAAGAAGTATGTACTGAAGCCACATTCCTTAGACCACACAGTACACCTCCATAATTCACAAGGTAGAAAGAGCCAAGAAGTTAAGCTTATTATTCCACTTTCCTAGAATATCCATGCCATTCATAAAGATTCATTCTAAATGTCTCACTCACTAAAAGCATCAACTAGAGGGTTAACATTTCAACATAGTAATTTTTATGAACAAAAGCCTTCCTACCAAAAACTTAGAGAACTAACCAGGAAAGAAATCCAAAAGTGGTGTTCAAATTTATTTATTTTTATTTTATTTGTGCCAGGCAAGTTAATAGCATTATTCAATGGGTGACTTACCTTGGAAATGATTTGAAAGATGGCAAATAGTTATGACCAAGAACACATCATAGGTGTACTTCCTAGTTTTATACTAGCGTGACAAAAGCCATCGTCATCTGAGAGGAGGGAACCTCAATTCAGAAAAAGCTTCCATGATATCAGGCTTAAAGAAGAAAGTTAGGGATTTTCTTAATTAGTGATTGATGGAGGAGAACCCAGCCCATTGTGCATGGTGCCATCCCTGGGCTGATAATCCTGGGTTCTATAAGAAAGCAGGCTGAGTAAGCCTTAGAGTGCAAGTCAGTAAGCAGCATCCCTCCAAGTCCTTTGCATCAGCTCCTGTCTTCAGGTTCCCACCTCATTTGATTTCCTGCCCAAACTTCATTCAGTGATGTAGACTCGAAAGCAAAATAAATCCTTTCCTACCCAACTTGCTTCTGATGATGATGTTTTATCACAGTAATAATAACAAATAATAATAGATAGTTTCTTTTCTAAATATTGCCTCATGATGAAGTAAAAACTTTCATATATCTGATGGGGGATACTTCTGTGTATGTTTATCTTATTGATTGTTTAATATAGTTCTGTTTGGCCAATGAAACAGCAAGTTAGACAGGACTAGGAGTCAAACAGGATTCTGGAAAATGTAGTAGAGAAGTGGTGATCCAGGCAGGAAGTGACATAGGAAGGAAGTGTTCCCCTTTTTTCCGGTTCCTCCTCCAGCAGCACCATGTGAGCCACCGGCAAGAGAGGGTGCCAGCGAAAGGCATCCTCTAAAGATAAGTCTTATAACATATATAGATTTATGATAATTAAGACTGAGCTAACAGATGAGAAGTCCTAATCATTGGCCAAGCAGCATTGTACCTAATGAGTCTCTCTGTATATTAATTTGGGCCCTAATTCTGGTGGGCAGCTACCGTAAAGCACACACGTGGCGGTGGGGCTCAGCGGCTTTTGGCAGAAAGATTTATCGTAACATGTATGGCTCATGTATGACTTAATCAGAACAGAATTTTTCATTTTTATAAAATTTATCTTCAAATGAATAAGTGATGAAGAGGTAGGAAAGATGAATAAGCAAAGGTGTTTTGTTTGGCTTTTTAAAATTATTTTTATTGATTTTTATTTTGTCTTGTTTGGGAGGCTACAAGGGTAGAGAGCAGATATAGAAGGACTAGAAAATGAGTAGGTTTGGGATGCAAGATGTGACATTCCCAAAGAATCAATAAAATAATTATGTTAAATAAAATTGGGCTTCCTTATTGGCAGTGACCAACACATAGAATTTCAAAGAATGCTTATCACAACTTCTATGTCACTTAAAATGCCATTTTAATGTAGATTTATTTTACTCATAGACACATATATCATTCACAAATGTGGTCAAAGATAAATGTATATACAATTTATATAAAAAATGTATAGTATTTTTGAGTTAAATTTCTTTGGTCTCTCCTAGAGTATATGCATTTCTAACTTTCTGTCACAAACATTTCCATTCTTTCTAGAGATTTTTTTCTACATCATGCCCAGTTCTAAAAATCACAACTACTCTCCTGCTCCATTAGAGACTATTTTTGTTCTTTTCCCTATATTTCATACTGACTGTACTTTGCTCATCAAATTATTTACACTTTCTTATATGTATCTTGCCTTGGGTTATATTGATCCCCTATCCATTTATTTAGTAAATGTGTAAAGTCCTTTATAGGTAGGGGCTTCCTCTAATTTCAAGAAACCCAGGTACTCACAGAAGACAGAAACAAAAATCAAATTATCACACAACTCATAAAATTATGACTCAGACATCACCAGCTTAGAAAGACAGATTTTCTCTGAACACACACAAAAAGAGACAAATTATTTTTTGCCATAAGGATGAAAAAAGATTCCTTCCAATAAGATATAATAGCAGACAGGTGATCAGTTAGTGGACATCAGTATACTAAAAGGGAAGAGAAAGATACCTTGTGATTTGACATTTTTAAGAGATAAATATTTTTTAATATATGTAAATGTGTGTAAACATGTCATCATAGGTTTGTGTGTCATCAGATAGCTTCAATTATTCTCACACATAGTGAGCACATACACATTTATTCTCAGCCCTCTTTGTGTTTGCCTTCATGTAGTGAACATTTCCCATGCAATCTGGTAGCTTTTCACCTCAAGGGCACCTCTCTCTTTACTTCTGGTCCCAAAGGTTTTCTCCAGTTCCCTGGGCATTTGCTTTACCAAGGCAGAGCATCCTAGAAAATACTGATGCAACCCTTGTCCCAGAGGCAATCAACATCAAAAGGGCAGCAGAGGTTGGCAGATAAATGCCAATGCTCTGCTTCCTCAGTCCTTCGTGGCACAATTTGGAAGATGTTTTCTACACAGTCTTCATAGGATGTCTCTTGGGATTCAGCCTGTGAATTGTGGATCTGCTCACTGCAGATATTCTCTCCCCTACAGCCCATATGACTTCACTTCCTCACTTGTGCTTATTGCATTTTCTTCCAGATGAATGCCCTTTGCACAAGTCCTTGTAAGAGTGTTATTCTGGGGACAGGAACAGACTTAGATGAAGAATGGCAAATGACTAATAATCAAAGCACAAAGGTAAATTCTACTGCTAATCATTGTACTTGTGAAACACTTATTTCAAGAATATTCATATATTTCATAAGAAACATTTCTAATCTGATTATTAATATCTTGCCCCTTGTCCTAATTATATCTACAAATGGTATTAATTTTTGATTCACTTGTCATATTAATATGTGCATATTCCATTTCTTCACATTTTGAGAAGCCAGGTGTCTGGCTCTTTGTTGATCATCAGGTTTTCCTCAGGTATCTCCAGTTTACTCTAGATAGGTTCCAAGGGATGGGGGATTGAATTTGATTAGACTGTACAGCACAAAATATTTTTTAACTCTTTTTCTGGGGAGGAAGGTTTCAAGACAGGGTTTCTCTTTGTAGCCCTGTCTGTCCTGGAACTCTCACTCTGTAGACCAGGCTGGCCTTGAACTCACAGAGATACATCTGCCTCTGCCTCCTGAGTTCTGGGAATAAAGGTGTGTGCCAACACCACCTGGCCGGCAGAAAATCATTTTAAGGAATAACTTTATTTTCTCTTCACTCCTGTGTCATTTCACTGTTGAGGTTTTATGCAAATGGCCCTGATCACTGATCTTACAAAGGTTTTCTCTTGATTATGAAGAATATAAGGGACAAACATTCTGATGTAGCATAACTTCTTCCTAGCAAAATGAGACATGCTCCTGTTTTCTTAAGGGATGTTGACTCCTGTGTGAGTCCATCTGTCTGTGGTTCACAGGCCACCCTTTGTGTTCTGCATGTTTGTAATTTGAAAAGATAACTAGTGCACTGGTGTTAATAACTCCTGACTTTTCATGTAATGAAATTTAGTATGTGTTAAGTTCCTGCCCTGTACTCATCATGATTTAAATGTGCTTACCTGGAGACCTCACTTCTATGCAACTATATGGCAGATGCATTGCCACCTGTGCTATAGATAAAGAAGAAACTTTAGCAAAGTTGTGGATAGCAATATAAAGTGCCAAATGTAAGACCTAGGCTTTTCCTGGTATATCAAGTTTCAATAGATTTGAATGTATGTGGTCTGGTGAAAACCCCAAAGCTAACATGGTCACTATATTTCTATGGTTTTGAACTTCTGGGAAATTATTTCTTTTCCTTTTCTGATTCTATGAAAATTTACTTAATATTTGGAGCCATGGATATAGAACAATGAAGAAAACATGCTATTGGTGAGAAATATTATTATTGAAGAATACAAAATATTTTTCATTTAGACATGTTTTATTTAGACACAATTTTAGCTCACTGATACTGATTAAAAGAATATGCTTATATTTAACAACTATTTGTACATATTTGTAGTATTCATTAATTTATGTATTCAATTGGCATAAAGCATAATCATTCAAATTATACATTAAATTAATGACAATCAAACGAATGTATTTAGTACCTTTATTTAACTATTATTTCTTCCTTTCTGCAGTCTATGAATTCTAGTTTCTTAAAACATGTGGAAGTTGTTTTAACTATAGTTACCCTAGTGTAGATAAAATTGATTTTTCCTATCTGTATACTGGATCATGACCCATTAACAAAATTATATCAGTCATCTATGCCTTTCTACTTCCTACCTTGTAGCAATAGCTAATTCTACTCTCTTCTATAAAATCAACCTTTCTCTAATTCCATTTAACTACAAAGGCATGATATAATATGGTGTTTTCTTAAGAGGAGTGCTGTCATTCAAAAATTCAATCACCCTACCACCCTCATCCCTCCATGTTCCCAATTTAGTCAGGAGGTCTTGTCTATTTCCCCTTCCAGGGAGGAACTATATATGCCTCTTTTAGGGTCATCCTTGTGTCCTGGCTTCTCTGATGTGCTTTTCATATGCCAATTATCCACTTGTGAGTGAGAACATACTATGTTTGTCTTTCTGCGTCTGGGTTACCTCACTCGGGATATTTTTTTTTTCTAGTCCCATCCATTTGTCTGCAAATTTCAAGATGTCATTGTTTTTTAATGCTGAGTAATACTCCGTTGTGTAGATGTACCACATTTTCTCCATCCATTCTTTGGTTGGTGGGCATCTAGGTTGTTTTCTGGTCCTGGCTATTACAGGTAATGCTGCTATGAGCACAGCTGAGCAAATGTCTTCGTAGTATGAGTATGCATCCTTTGGGTACATGCTCAAGAGTGGTATTGCTGGGTCTTGAGGTAGATTAATTCCCAATTTTCTGAAAAACCACCATACTGATTTCCAAAGCAGCTATACAAGTTTGCACTCCCACCAGCAATGGAGGGTTGTTCCCCTGACTCTGGGGGTAGGGGATGAGAACATGAGGGATCCAAAAGGTCTAGCTGGGGGAAGGACAAAGAGGAAGAGCAAGGAAAGAGATATCTTGATAGAGAAAGCCATTATGGAGTTATTGAGATATCTGGTACTAGGGAAATTCCCAGAAATCCAGGAGGATGACCCCAGCTAAAAATCTAAGCATTAGTGAAGAGGGTACTTTAATTGCCCTTCTTCTGTAATCAAATTGATAACTATCTTAATTGCCATTATAGAACCTTCAACCAGTAACTTATGGAAGCAAATGCTCACCCATATTTCTTATCTACCCTCTTCCACATGATGCTACTTCTTTCAGCAAGGCTTGTTCATCTCGTGCTTCATCTGCGTCTTACTTGAGACTCCTCAGAATCCAGTCTTCTTTCTCCCAGTGTCCTCTTAGTCTGATTAGTAAAATGGCATCTTATAAAAGAAATTTTTAGTAAAACAATCATGCACATTATTTTTCTATTTTTGTGTGTACATACATGTATCTGTGCTGTGTTTGCAGGTTCCTGCAAAGGAGAGTAGGCAATGAAGTTACTGGAGATAGAATTGGAGGTGTTATAAACACAGCTTCTAGGAATGGAATTTGTATCCTCTGGAAGTTTGGCACATGCTCTTCAACAGTAAGCCATCTCTCCAGCCCCTGTTTTTCCATAGATTTAATGCACAATGTAGTAGCATTTTGTTTACTAATGTATAGGAAGCTACAGTCTTGACTACTATAGATATAATGAAACTCAATCATAAACACAGCTGATGGTTAGTCACAGGAAATGTGTGCCACACACTCATAGGTGTGAAAAGTAACGATATGCCCTACCACACAGACATGACCTGAATAATGGCAAATTTGTTCTCAGCCCTTTCTTTTCTTTCCCCAAGCAGACTCGAGGATTGAAAAGAGACAATCACGTCTAAATATTTTAATATACATGAATTTACATTTATGTGCTAAATGATAACTCCATAAAAATAAATGTCTTTTTTATGGAGACTGGTGGAATATGCTATATAGAACTTCATGACAATAGGACCCCTAAGACAATAATCTATTATCCAGAATGGCATTGTGTTAACATTAGCTAAGATATGCAGGACATTCCAGAGCTCTGAATTGTGTTTATTTTTTCATATCTTCTCATTTGAAATAAGCAAGATCTCTAAACAGATAGAACATGAAAGCCAATCATGGAGGCACTTTCCCTCTAGTTTCATTAATGCTGGAACTGTAGAAAGGAACTTCATCAAAATCCATTTTGAAAGCCTTCAATTCTTCCTCCATTTACATAAACAGCCAGAAGATTTCTGAATAGAAGCCAAAGGGAAAGTGGTTTTGATTATCATGAGAAGGGCAAGAGATGTTTAATGCTAACATTAACCCTTTTCCTCCTTTAACAAGAAATAGCCTGTAGGAAATTAAAAGAAGTGATCTATCAGTATGATCTGTCCATAGATGGAGTTAAATAAATCCACAAATTTCACACATAATTCTATTTAGGACATTCCTTTCTTTGAGAATATAGTTTTACAAGTGAAAGTACCCAATCATGCTCTGTAGAGAGAGAGAGAGGGAGTGTGTGTGTGTGTATGTGTGTGTGTGTGTGTGTGTGTGTGTGTGTGTGTGTGTGTGTGTGTGTGTGTGTGTGTGTGTGTGTGTGTGTGTGTGAAGACATTTACTATTAAAAAGAATCAGTTCCAGTTCCAAGTGGCTTAGCACTTCTGATATGCCCTTGAAGTCTCACACCCATTGCTTTATTCTAATATGAGTGTTATTAACAGCTACATCCAAATGAATGTTTAGTATGAGTTCATGAGTAAAAAAGCCTAACACAAGAAACATTGCTTTAACTGCCCAGAGAGTTTGTGACATCAATATTTAGGTAATTGAAAGTTTTCTTGACCACTCAAAAGCATACCAGTAAATAATTTGTAATTTAATATCAGACTGTCAAAATTGTCCAGCTTGGTGAAACTCAGGACTTCCTAGGTTTTTTACTCTCAGTAACCTCATTATGACATGCAGCACTGTAGGAAAGACCTTCACCTCTTCATCAGTAAGACTAGTTATCATTTTCACCTTTTACTTCCTCGTGACCTACATCAAATTGCTTGCTTTGAGTTTCAATTTTATTGTCTATGAAATAATGATCATTACAGTGGCTAGCTTGTGAAGTTGGGAGCACAAAACAAGGTGATGAGGACACAGGACTTCATAAAGACCCCTGTTACTAGGTCCCATGGTTAAATGTTACTGCCGGATTATCTGGGGACAAAAGGTGAGGAGGGCCACTGAAGACAGATTCTTTCTATAAGTTTGACATGACAACAAAAAATAACACTATTGTACAGCAACACTTCATCTTCCAAATAGTAAACTGAGATAGAAAATAAACATTTTTGTTTTTTTTTTAGTACACACTCTCTCACTGAACCTGGAGCTCACAAATTTGGCCAGGCTAGCTGTCCAGCAAACCTCCCAGGTAGTCCTGTCTTTGCCTCCCCAGTGCTTGGAAGTTATGAATATACACAACCATACCTGGCAATTTTATGCAGGTGCTAGTGATAGGATCAGGTACTTAAACGCTTGTGAAATAAGCACTTTACAAATGGAGCCACCTCTCCAGAACCCCAAATCAAAATTTCAATGTTTCCTTTCATTCTCATATCCATCTTCAGTTTCAATATTCTTGATACTACTCATGTAACACTTTGAGCCATCCAGCAAGTCTCTAAAGCATGTTATCTTCAATTTTACCAGTGAGGTTGAGAATAGACAGATATAAATCTGTATATTGGTTGATTAAGGCAAAGAATGTCCCCAAGCCTTCAGAATGCATTTAAAATATACTAGAGATTTAAAATACACTAGGAATTTTTGCTTTTTAGTAGTAGATAAGTTTCTGTTTGTTTATAATCATCTTAGTGTATTTTACTAACCTTTTACCTACTTAAAATTTTAAAAAATATATCTTAAACATATTATTTCCCCTCCCAAACACTCTCTCTCTCTTCCTCTCTCTTTCTGTCTTTCTCTCTTTGTGTGTGTCTGTGTGTATCTGTGTCTCAACAACAACAAAACAAAAATCAAAACAAAACAAAAAACTCACTAAGACAGACAACAGCAAAACAATCAAAACAAAATAAAAAATAGAAAATGACTTCCAAATGATGGGGTTTGTTTCATGCTGGCCAACTACTCCTTGGACTCTTGCCATCCCAGGAGAGTTGTTGATAGGTGCAGTGACAACCATCAAAGGAAACTGATTTTCCCTTTTCTGTCAGGTATCACTTGTAAATAGCTTCTTGGTTAGGAGCGAGGCTTTGTTTCTGTTTCCCCTTCTTGATGCTGAGAATTTTTCTGGTTTGTATTTGTTCAGATCTTAGGTATGCTGTCATGGTCTCTGTAAATTCATATGTGGATCAGCCCTTACAAATGTTCTTTCTCTTCTACATAGATCCCTGAGCCTTGAAGTGAAGAGTTTGATAGAGACATCCCAATTTGGCTGAGTGTTCCAAGGTTTCTCACTCTCTGTAACTTTTTCAGTGTGGCTCTATGTGATAATATCCATCTGCTTCAAGAGGAAACTTTTCTGATGAGAGTTGAGTAAGGTGCTTATCTATGGGTACAGCACATTGTCACTAAGAGTTATTTTATTACAATGTTGCCTTAGCAGAATAGTAGTAGTACTTTTCCACTAAGTCCATGACCTATCTAGTCTGAAGTTCTTGAACACTTTAGCAGCGTCAGATATGGGTTTCATCTCACATTGATTTTTTTCCTTTGTTTTATTTTTTGTTTGACTGTTTCATACATTCCTATAATGTATTTTGGTTATTATTTTTAGCCAAAGGTAGAGTGGTATGTGAATTGAGCTGATGGCAAGGACATGGGCCCAGCGAGAGCAGCAATGAATGGTAGGCAACAATGAAAAAGTACTAAGTGGAAGAATAAAATCAAACCTTCACACCAAGCACAGAGATTTCACCAAAGGAAAAGATATCCAGTGGTCAGTTGACTATAATAGATAAAGGGAGGTCATAGAAGACAATAATACAACATTGGTTAAATAAATGAGGATATGTAAGCTCACAATTTTAAAGAAGTGTGACAGTTAGTGAAAAAAATAGTTCACTCTTCAGGAAGGTAGTGTTTCTATGGGACATTGGAAACATGGTATTAGGGTACACATTAGATGAGGTGCTTTTGATGGGTGCTAAACACAGGAGACATGTAAATATAGTTAAAGGTGTGTGGTGATATATTGTTTATGATCTAATAAAGCCACTAGAGATCAGGTTGCAAAGCCACCCACACCAGTTAGCTATAGAAACTAGAGAGTGCTGGAACACACCTTTAATCCTAAGACTCCAGAGATAGGCAGAGGGATCTCTCTGAGTTCAAGGCCACCTTGACCTCCACAAGAGTGAAGGGTAGCAGAACCCACTCCTTTGATCCTACTACTTGGGATCACGAGCCTTTATTCCCAGCACTAGTGAGTTAAAGACAGGAGTGATATGACTCGGTGGAGAAAGGAATAAAAGGAGGAGGAAACAGAAATTCAGGCCTTTTGCCTCTGAGGATTTGTGGAGACAGGATTGCCATTTCAACTGGGTAGAGGTAAGATCCACTGGTCTGGATGCTTCCCTTTTGTGATCTTCAGCTTGAAACTTGAACCCCAATATCAGCCTCTGTTCTTTTATTTTTTCCTGCTACACAGATACATAACAGTATAGGTACTAGCCACTGGGATTAAAATTTCCCTGTGTGTTTTATGGTTGGACATGTTTCTTTACTCCTTTCCACTTGTTCAGTTCAGTCACAGAGAAAGGGGTGACAACAGAATGAGAAAAGCTCTGAACCTGGAGTTGAGAACTGAGTTTATTTTTTGCTCAGTGAGTAGAATGAATAATGGTAAATTGGTCTTTCAACTTGTTTATTCATTTGTTTTTTCTTTAAATTTAATTTTGAGATGAGTCTTATCTAGACCACTCAGACGATATCAGGCACGTTCAGGGTGGTATGGCCATAGACTAGACCACTCATGATGGTTTGGAACTCATTGTTGTAGCCCAGGCTGGCTTTTAATTACTGGTTATATTGCCTCAGCTTCCCAAGGGCATGGATTATTGGTATGGACATTTGCACTTCACTTATCCAGATGACATTTTGACAAATTGTGACAAGTATCCTTCTGAAGCAGTGTTTCTGACATGAGAAATAATGCATACAGTGTCCCTCTAAAGGGGTGATACTGACATGAGAATAACATGTGTATTCTGTACCAAACTACCTACTGTACAATGGGTATTTAAATTAATCTAGAAGAATCTTAATTTAAAATGTTTAAGAAATGTTTAACTTTCTCTTCGAAGTTTCTGTTTACCAGAGAATTACTAGCTTAGTCAACTCAAATGACAAAATAGAAAGACAAATTTGGGGTTTGGTATATGACTCAGTGTGTAAGAATGCTTGCTCTTCAAGCATGTGGACTTGAAAATGAATCCCTAGCACATGCATAAAAAATCAGGTGCTGCTGTATATCATTGTAACTCCAGCCCTGGGACCTAGAGACAGGCAAATCCTCAAGAGCTCAGGAGCCAGCCAGCCTATCAGAAACAGTGGACTTTGGGTTCAGGAAGAGAGCCTGTCTTAAGAAAATGAGAGAGAGAGCATTAGATGGAGACATCTTGATCTCTGCTCCCTACGTGTGCTGCACAGAGGTTCACATGCCTATACCTTCATATATGCATACTCGCTACACATACATACTAGTAAAGCAAGGAAGGGCAAAGGGACTAGTTTAAAACGGGAAACATTGGTCTAATGATATAAAAATATGCATCTTCTTGGTAGTCTTCATTATAACATGTAAGTTCATAAAGCCTTCATATGACATCTCCACTACGGCCTTTTTCCTGTTTATAAATATTAATATGACCCCTTGTTGGATAGATAGGCCCATCACTCACCTTTGCTGAGTTGTAGAGGTTTCCGGAGATTATGAAAATGAAGCTAAATGAAGAGGCTCATCTTCCCATTTACTGGGGCATACTGGAAAGCCATAAGCCTCTAGATAAATAAAATGATTCCCTCTGCCTGGAGAAGCTTTATGTGGCCGTATTTATGGTACTTTAGCAATCTTGGAGATTTATGAATGAAAATAGGTAAAGTTCAGCAATGTATGTGGTGGAGCAGTGCAAGTAGCAGCCGTGCTCATTACCGGAGGAAGCCGTAAAGTTTTCGAGGTCAGGGATAAAACAGAAAGATGATCAGTGGCCTTGGAGGAATTGGTGAGATCAGTAAGATAAAAACCTGACACACTGAGCTTGAATCAGATTCCCATTTTCAACAAGTTGCTGAGAAGATTTGTTGATAAAGCCAGATGGTGTACGGTACCCAGACTTGGTTCCCAGGCATAAATGCTATTATTTTAAAAATAAACATGGGAACAAAGGTGCATGGTAAAAGATATATAGGCACCAATGATGCTAATATGTAGTTCTACCGAAGGGACAGAATAAGTAGTTCCTAGGCAGGAACATCCTTGGAGTACATGTCTGCTGATAGAAATACAGGTAGAAAAAGCTGATACCTCAAGCTTTAGTCCTTTGTCCTGGTATTTCTTTACAGCAATACACTAATCAAAGTGACAATTTCCTGTTACTTGCTAAAATAAAAATCTTTGGCCCTATTTTTTCTCGTAAGTAAATCTTCACCTTATCATGTTCTGAAGTTGAAGAGTGACCCTCACCTCCCCCAGTATCCATCAAGTGCCAATACCTCTCTGCCCGTGGGAGGGAGAGGCTAGTTTCTTGATGGCCATGGCTTCTTACTGGTTGCTCAGGTTCTAGAGGGTGGTTCTGTATTGGTGCACATCCTGTTGGCTCTAATTGAGCTCAGTAGACTACGAAGAAAAATAAGGTTTTAAAGATTAAGGAGATTTGGGGAGGTTTGAGAAACACTGAAGGGGATAGTTAAGATTTAAATGCATTGATTATACACAGGGATTTCATAAAGAATAGATAAATTTTAAAGCAGATAGACTTCTATGGGTGCATAAGATTGAGAGCTATTGTCCCATAGTTTCCAGGTTAAATAAAATAATCTGAGAAAGCACAGGAAGGGTATGTGTGGTATCTTTTAGTTTCTTAGGGAAAGGGTGGAGTTGGCAGTCTCACTTAAACTCCAGCTCATATCTTCCCATTTCAATACATTTTTCTGGCCCCTGTGTTTTCCAAGGAAGCAAGAACTTCTTACCTTCTGATAATAAACAAGCAGAAAATGAAGGTTATTTTAATTGCTCCCTCTTGGAATGCCACAATAGCAGACATCTTCTTTCTCTTTCCTACCACTTCAGCTATGTGAATGCTCTTTAGTATTACATACTCCTTTGGGTTAGCTTGGCTCCTGCTCAGCTAGAAACACTCACGTATAATGCTCAAAAGCTAGCCTCAGCTTTAGTGAGAAATCTAAGCCCTGTCTCTTCAGTGTCTTTATAATCCCCTCTGTCTCCAGTCAGACTGGAATAAGACTTCCCTGTACCTGCCACTTAATAATAGTAGTCAGGCTGAGTGACAATTCTCTAGTCCCTAGGCCTTCCTACTCTGACATGCATTTCATAATAGCCTTCCCTTGCTTCACACATCTGCTAAAAGGTGAGTTCATGTTGACACATCCCATTCTTTGTGGACACCTCTCTAGCAGCTGTCAGGATAAACTTGTATTTCAGCTTGTTTTACACATTCTGTCATAAAGCCCAGGAGAGTCTTTGCTTTCTGAATGTAACATAGCCTGCACTTGTGGAGGTTTTTTGTTGTTGTTGTTGTTGTTGTTGTTTTTCTTCCTCAAACACTGGTGGTAATTCTTGTTATTAAAACATTTCCAATTCATAATCAACTTCAAGCCATTACTCCTTTAGTGTTTAAAAGTTGCACAATAAAACCAGAGTCAACCTTATGAATAATTCATGGTATTCATGCTAATGTTCTCTGGGTCTATGCTAACCAATTTTCCTCATTCCACTTTGTTACTTAAGAGGAACATTTTTATATGACATTGGAAAGCCAGACACCCGTTGATGAGAATTTCCTACCAATGAGCAACTGAAGAGTCTGAAGTAATTTCTGAGATGGTTGAATGTGTGTTTTATTTAAAATGAGAAGTTTCCTCAAAGGAAACAATGGCTAATAGAGAATAAAGGTTTCAGAATATTAACATAGAATTAACTCTGTCTAATATAACTAAAAATTTTAAATGACTACTTATAAAATTGGAATCAGAGAGCATTATTCAAATATAAAGTTATTTACATGTAAAAGAGAAATGGTGAGAAGAGGTGATGGGAAACACATGGTGCTTAATATGAAAAGAAAGAACAAGCCAAATGTAACTGCTATAATATTTCCTTTTAGATGGAGTGGACTGGAGCTGGGCGGCTGGCTAACATGCCTACCATTTCAGTTACATCAAGCAAGTACTTCAGTAGCCAAGTAAGTCACCCCTAAAAGTCTTGCTTTCTTAAATATGAGCAATGTTTACTATTGGAGACAATATTTAGTGACAGAAAATGGAAAGGGAAACATTTATATTAAAATAGACTGGAACCTAAGTGGTTAGTGAGATATCAAGGGAATTCCCAGAGTCTTTGGATGACAGGTGGTGGAGCTAATGCCATAGAAACTCTCATGTAGCCATGGCCCTGCTACAATAAACCCCTTTGTGAAGCACTGTGTGGGAAAGTACATCTACATCTTTTAGTAACTCCACCCAGAGTCCATTATTAAAGAAAGTAGATATTGTTAAAATGCAGACATTGTTAGTGCTAGTGACCCAGCTTCCTTCCTATCTTTGGAATCTCCCCAAAGCAAGAATGACTAAATTCTATATTCCTGCTCTCATAAACTTCAATTTTGCTACATTATTGATTATTGGAAATGAAATAGTGCTAAAATTAAAACTTCAGTAAAAGTTCCTGATACCTTTCATAGATTAAACAAATTTCTATACAGTTTACTTTTCTGAACATCTATTCACGTGTTGCATCCATTCACATGTTGCTATTTGCATGTGAATTCTGAGAAATTGCTTTTGATATAATCTACTTGGTAAATTGATAAGGATATGAAAAGTGTCTGAAACTTCTGTATGACAAAAAGAAATGAACAAACAAATGAAGTGTGTGTGCGTGCATATGTGCACGCATATGAGTGCACTCACACCCTTGCATGCTCACCCACTTACACACAAATGCTACTGAAGCACAGTAGCAGAGGATAGCCTTTTCTCTAATTTGTTTCAAATTCTGACTGCTTGCTTTTGGGAATGGGGATTTTCCCCCAGTGCTTGCTCAATAGAGTCCAAGATATCTTAAAATGAATATTACACAAGGAAGAAGGAAGAGAATATGAATATCGCAACATGATGCCATAGCAACTGAGGGAGCCAGAGAGGTACTACAGAGGTGTGCTTGTGGAACCCCAGATACCACAACTCTTGAAATCCCTTTATGAGTTCCTGAACAATAAATTATTTTTCATCGACTCTAAAATGGCCAAGGAGAGAAAAGTGTGTGGAAGCAAGATGAAGAAAAGAGCTGTAGGAGTTCCCTGGTAGAGTTTTTCGGGTCACTAATGTAGCTGATAAACACCTTCAGCAAAGTGGCAGGATACAAGATTAACTCAAAAAATCCATAGCCCTACTATACACCTATAACATATTGGTGGAGAAAGAAATCAGAGCAACATCACCACTTACAATTGCCACAAGCAACATAAAATACCTTGGGGTAAAACTAACCAAAAATGTGAAAGACCTTTGAGTCTCTAAAGAAAGAAATTAAAGAAGATACCAGAAAAGATCTCCCATGCTCTTGGATAGGTAGGATCAACATAGTAAAAATGGCAATCTTGCCAAAAGCAATTTACAGATTCAATTCAATCCCCATCAAAATCCCAACACAATTCTTCACTGACCTTGAAAGAACAATTCTCAACTTTATATGGAGAAACAAAAGACCCGGGATAGCCAAAATATCCCTATACAATAAAGGAACTTCTGGAGGCATCACCATCCCTGACTTCAAGCTCTATTGCAGAGCTATAGTCCTGAAAACAGCTTGGTATTGGCACAAAAATAGACTGGTAGAGCAATGGAATAGAGTTGAAAACCCTGATATTACCCCACACACCTATGAACACCTGATTTTTGACAAACAATCCAAACTTATAAGATGGAACAAAGAGAAAATCTTCAACAAATGGTGCTGGCATAACTGGTTGCAGATGTGAAGAAGACTGCAGTTAGACTCAAGCCTATCGCCCTGCACAAAACTTAAGTCAAAATGGATCAAAGATCTCAACATAAATGCAGCTACACTGAACCTATTAGAAGACAAAGTGGGAAATACCCTTGAATTAATCAGCACAGGAGACCACTTCCTGAATATTACACCAGTAGCACAGACACTGAGGTCAACAATTGATAAAAGGGACCTCCTGAAACTGAGAAGCTTCTGTAAGGCAAAGGAGACAGTCAGCAAGACAAAACGGCAGCCCACAGACTGGGAAAAGATATTCACCAACGCCACATCTGACAGAGGGTTGATTTCCAAAATATACAAAGCACTCAAGAAGCTAGTCTCCAAACCACCAAACAATCCAATTAAAAAGTGGGATACAGAACTCAATAGACAATTCTCAATAGAGGAATCTAAAATGGCTGAAAGACACATAAGAAAGTGTTCAACATCCTTAGCCATCAGGGAAATGCAAATCAAAACAACTCTGAGATACCATCTTACTGCTGTCAGAATGGCTTAAGTCAAAAACACCAATGACAATTCATGTTGGAGAGGATGTGGAGAAAGGGGAACACTTCTCCACTGCTGGTGGGACTGCCAACTTGTACAGCCACTTTGGAAATCAGTATGGCGACTCCTCAAAAAAATGGGAATCAGTCTACCACAAGATCCAGCAATTCCACTCTTAGGCATATACCCAAAAGAAGCACATTCATAAAACAAGAACATATGTTCAACGATGTTCATAGCAGCACTATTTGTAATAGCCAGAAACTGGAAGCAGCCTTGATGCCTCTCAACCGAAGAATGGATAGAGAAAATGTGGTACATTTACACAATGGAGTACTATTCAGCGGAAAAAAACAATGGAATCTTGAAATTTGCAGGAAAATGGATGGATCTAAAAGAAACCATTCTGAGCGAGGTAACCCAATCACAAAAAGACAAACATGATATGTACTCATTCATTGTGGATTTTAGACATAGAGTAAGGATTACCAGCCTACAATCCACACTGCCAAAGAAGCTAATAAACATGGAGGTCCCTAAGAGAGACATACATGATCCCCTGGAGAAGGGGAGAGGTTCAAGATCTGCTGAGCAAATTGGGAGCATGGGAAGGGGGGGAGCTAGGAGAATGAGAAGGGGAGAGGAAGAGGGATACCGAGGACATGAGGGAGAAGAAAATATGAGTCAGGGGAAGAACACACGATAACAAGAATGGAGATATCATAATAAAGGGAGACATTTTTTTTGTTTCCAGAGAAATCAGGCACTAAGGAAATGTCTGGAGATCTACAAAGAAGACACCAGCTATCTATCTCAGCAATGGAGGAGAGGCTACCTTAAATGCCCTCCCCTGATTATGAGGTTGATGACTGACTTATATGCCTTCATCCAGCAGTTGGTGGAAGTAGAAGCAGACACCCATAACTAATCACCGATCTGAACTGGAACCCAGACGCAGAGAAGGACCAGTGAAGACCACAGAGGTCCAGACCACACTGATGAAACACACAGAAACAGCTGACCTGAACATCTGGAAACTCTTGCTCCCCAGTCTGATAGCTGGAATATCAGCATGGGACTGATCCAGACCCAAGGAATATGGTTTTCTGTGAGGAAACCTCAGAAATCTATGGGACCTCCTGTAGAAGCCCAGTATTTATCCCTAGCATAGGTGTGGACTTTGGGAGCCCAGTCCATATAGAGGAAAACTCCCCGAGCCAAGACACACGGGCATGTGCCTAGGCCCTACCCCAAAGGAAACGAAAGACTCTGATGACATCCTATGGAAGGCCTCACCATCCAGGGGGAGCAGAAAAGTTATGTGACAGATAAGGTTTTAGTGGGGGGGGGCTGGTAGGGGAGGACGGGTGGAAGAAGGGAAATGGGATTGTCATGTAAAACAATCCTGTTTCTATTTCAAATAAAAGAAGTTGGAAAAAAAAGATGAAGAAAAGAAAAAATACTTACTCAACAGGTATTCATTCCCTACCAGTGCTGTCCTGTGCCATTGTGTCTATTGATAAGGCCCTCCCATTTTAATGAAATGTTATCTCCTAAAGTAACATATTAAGCCATTTTAATTTCAATTATTCCAAGAATAGTGTAATTTTGTCATTTTCTCTATCCATGACCCTCTCTCATCCCCTTCCACTCCTATTTAATGCCTTCTTCCCAACCCATCTATCTCCTACTTGTGAACACTTTTCTTTTGTTTTGTAACAGATAAGTTAAATAAAATGTGCTTGTATGAATGTGGGTAGAAGATTATTTACTGTAGCACATGCAACTTATTGATGGATATACCTCTGTATTGGTTACTTTGCTATTTCTGTAAGTAGATACCATGATCAAAGCAACTTATAAAGACTTTATTGGGAGCTTACTTTTCCAGAGGGCTAGAATCTGTTACTATTATAGTGAAGAGCATAGCAACAGGCAAGCAGGCATGATATTGAACACTAGTTGAGAGTTTATACCCTTATCTTCATTGTAGCAGTCAAAGAGAGGCCAACTGGGAACAAAGTAGGGTATTGAAATCTCAAAGATGGCTCCCAGTGAGGCACTTCCTCCTACAAAGCCACACCTTCCAATCTTTTACAAACAGTTTCATCAGCTGAGGATGAAGTATTCAAACATGTGAGGGGGTAGGGCCATTCTCATTAAAACTAGAAAAACCACAGGGGAAAAAAACCAACAACCATTATCATACAATAGCTCCATAAGGAAAGCTAAGGACTCTCTTATGCATGATACAATGTTAGCAGGCCCATCTTGTGCATGTCAGGTACCCACAATTGCTGTGAGAATATACGGACATTGGCGATGTCATGTACAATAGACAGCATTTCACAGTATTCCTTCCTATATTGTCACTCTTACATTTTTCCCTCTGTTGTGGAATAATATTTATGTACACTGGGAATAAGTGGCACTCTGAGTGGTTTAATAAAAAGCTGAATGCTAATAGCTAGGCAGGATTTGGGGGGCCAGAGAGAATGCTGGCAAGAATGTGGAGTTGCCAGTAGATGCTGAAGAAGTAAAACATGCTGGAGGACAGGTAAAGCCACATGACACATGGCAATATAGGATTACTAGAAATGGGTTAATTTAAGTTCTAAGAGTGAGTTAATAACAATCATTAACTATAACAAGCTTTTATAATTAATAATAAGTCTCCATGTCATTATTGGGGAACCTGATGAAAATGTCCAACTATATCCCTT
Organism: Cricetulus griseus; assembly: GCF_003668045.3. Taxonomy (NCBI): domain Eukaryota; kingdom Metazoa; phylum Chordata; class Mammalia; order Rodentia; family Cricetidae; genus Cricetulus; species Cricetulus griseus. The sequence goes on from NC_048600.1 coordinate 105,560,192, forward strand.
CCCTTTTATGATGTCCTGAAAACTTGGGAGAGGGAAACATAGATGTCCCATTAAAGCATAGCATTCAACACTCACTAATTCTAAGGACTTTGAATAGGTTATGAGCCCCAGCATTAGCTGTTGCTCACTGCAAACAGTAACTTCTCACCATTCTTCTTGATAAAAACTAAGTGTTATTATCCTATTTTTGGTCAGGGACATAAGCTCAGAAAAGTGGTCAAATTTCACTGCATGGTATTTTTTTTTTCAGAAGAAGCTTCTTCTTTTCGTCCATACTTCTAGTTGTGTCTCCCACCAGGATCTATTGCCACAGGTTCTGCTATGGGTGATGCTGACAATACATAAGTCATACTTTCTTTCAGGTAACCAGTATTCCACATGATAGTAAATCCCACAACTCACAGATATGACTGTTGTACATGTCTCTGTCAGAGTTTTCTACCTAGGCCCTGCAATGCCAAGAACATACTAAGAAGTAATCCATGCTTCAAAATAGAGAAAATTAGAAATGTTTTTTTTTTCCTAAATATCACAGAAGTATCTTTACTCCCTGTGAAATTCTAAACCCTAGATAGGCATGCCTCCCACTTGTTATGAATAACTGTCTCTTCCCTAAGGAAGAGAACTTAGCTCAATTTATTTAAATTTTGTCTACTACAGAAACTCCTCAAGTTATCCCTCTCCATATAACTCAGATCATATCACACACACACACACACACACACACACACACACACCCTACTGAGTAGCACAGCCATCTTACTGTCCCTTTCTCAGGGGAATTCTTGGTACAATTTATTTGAATCCCAGCAATGAGCATATGGCTTACATTCTGCCAGAATTTTGTCATATCCCAAAAGCTAATAAGTGAGTGTCTAATGAGCTATTCCATAACAAAAATGCCTAGGGATTATTCTGGCTTTGTTTTTAATTCCCCCTGCATATAATACTAGCTCATATGAAAAATTCACTTTATCACTTACAAGATACCTCTGAGGAAATTCTACCCAAGATGACTTTCTGAACCAGGGTCACACCTGTAAATCCCAGCACCATACAGAATCATTACATGTCTTAGGTCAGTCTGGTTTATGAGGTGAGGTCTAGGCCAGCTGAGGCTAAAATGGCCAGACTTTGCCTCAAATATTCAAAATGAAAAACTAATAATAGTACTGATAGGAATCTTTTTTCAATGTCTAAAGCAGCAGCTACTGTGAGAAACTTAAATATTAATTCTAAGTGATTCATACCACTACATTTAGTTAGTGATGTCCACATGAGATAAGACATATGAAGAGAGCAGAAAAATATTTGATTCCATTAGATGAAGACAGTAAGCATACATGCAGGGATGGATGCGAGGATGGATAGATGGATAGATAGATAGATGATAGATAGATAGATAGATGATAGATGAGAGATACATAGATGATATATAGAAAGATGGTAGTAGATAGATGATAGAAAATATATAAAAGATGATAGATAGTGATAATATATGATAGATAATACATAAATGATAGATGAAAAATAGATAATAGATGATATCTAGAAGCAACATTCAGAATACAACAAACTTTAATTTAAATAGCTCTCTGACACCACAAAATTTCAGATGAAAGCAGGCCAGAAAAGAAATAGTAAAGAACACAATTATTAAAGACTATCAACAGCCTATAGTTCAAACAGTACATTTTAATAAAACAAAGGTAGTGACTATTTGGATTTAATGCCACTGTGCAAGAAATGAACCAATTAAGAGAAACTGTTTCATGACGTGGGATGATCTGGTCTTCAAGTGTAATGGATAGAAGTAATTGCCTTGGCTGGCAGGCATCTATCTAATTTCCTAATTTTAATGTCTTAAATACAATGCATGCAAGCACTCAACAAATTTTAAATAAATGTAGATTTTTCTTCTTTTATTCCTAATGATTAGAATAGAAAAGAATACAGAAAGAAAAATAAGACAGATCATATAATGAGAGAGGTGGAGTTAGAAAGCTCATAAACTCACAATAGTTATCTCCTGATCCAAAAATTTTAAATCATTACCCAGTAACTGTTTTATTTGAATTATTTTAAATTTAATGATTCAGGACACATTACTTTGAAACTCTGAAACATTGTGCTATCAGCAGTTTTAAAACTGAAATCTGCAGCTGTGGTATATGCCTGGGATACAGGCTTTGCTTCTGATCGCTAATGAACAGCTATGCTAATTTTTCTTTTTACAAATTCTTCCATTGCTACCCTAATGATGTTGGGATGCTGGGAAGACTAGATGCTTTTGTGCCTGAAATTCATTATATCCTTGTTAATTTGTATGTTGTGGGGGTTGATAACCGTTGTGCTTTGTAAAGTGTTGTATGGAAGAAGAACTTGTTGCATGGTTAAAGAAACAGGCAAATCAATCAAAGCAGTGACTTTGTTTGTCTGGTCATTCCTCTTGTTGATTCTCTTGCACAGTGTTTGAATCCTAAGAAGAGTGAAGCTGTATAAAAGTGAGGGGTCCTGTTTACAGTCAGGGTACAATTCTTTAGCAGGTAGTTGGTGAGAAAGATGTCACTCAGCTCTTGGTATTCAAATGGAGATTAATCATAATATTCTAATACTTGACAAATAGTAACAACCAGTATTGTGTAGACATTTCTCCAAATGAAATATTCCTTCCTGGAGGGAGGGTATTTATGATTTTTGAAGTAAGAAAAATAGTTTCAATATAAATAACTTACAAGTCACAGGAAGTCCCTAGAAATTATAAGATTCACAAGGCTCCTTCTAAAGATTATTACATAAGTAATAACAATCGCTTGAGAGAGAAAACTCTATAGTTTGTCAAGCTATCTGAAAGTTGTGAGAATGCTCCTGGGATAAAGCTTTCATAAATTTTCATACATTCTCTGGTGGACTTTTCAGTTGTGATCTACATTTGAGTCCCCTGGGCTCCTGTAAGTAACCGCTTACCCTGATAAACTTACTGTTTCGCTAAATTAACTCTGGCTGGACTTGTTTCTTCAGCATGCCATTGTTACAGCATGGGGTATAACTAAATATTTGTTCAGTTGTCTCCCCAGGAAAATTCACAACACATTCAGCCCTTCCATTGGGAAATGGTTTACCTAAGATTTCTTTTTATCTCAATGTAACTTTTAAATGAATGAAAATGTAAATTAATATGTGAAATATTAGGTAGCATAGTATGATGGAAATGTCTTCATTTCATAAAGATATGACCTTTGCTACCTATTCAATAATTACTTCTTGGAAATCCTTGAGAAATGTAACTCAAACCAGGTGAGTCTCAGTTAGTTGCTCTTTTATACATGGGCAAAGGTCAGTCCTAAAAGCCCATGGTAAGTATTACAGAGACAAGATCACTGTTGGCCTATTTTAGGCACAGTGTTAATCTCTCTACTCTTCCTGTCCTCTGATCACTGAGCATAAGTCCTAAGGAGACTGGGTTTTCTGAGACAAATGTATAAGTCATTTTCCTAGTCACAGCTGCTGCCCTAAAGTAATGCTTCCGTGCTTACCCTGGTGAATCAAACTACAACTTGAAAGAAAACTGAAGGTCTCATTTATCAACTTCTTTTTCAGTCAGGAAGCTGGGACCAGCCCTAGGCAGCCAGACCATGTTAACTTTCCCCTGGCTCCTTCAACTCAATGAAACCAAGACTGAAAAGCAAAGACATAGCACTGTCAGCCCCAAAACACAGTTGTGTTCTCCTGTCTTCTCAAACCTCAGGCAGTCAATGAGTTTCTCTAAGTTTTTATAAATACTCTGTGTTTTCCCACTTCTGCCTCCTACAAAAAAAAAAGTCTCACTGTTTGTCAGAAGTTCTGTTTAATAGTTACTAATCACTCCTTCTGATATGTGCTGATTCATATATCTGTTCAAAGCCTTGGTGATGGTGCTCACTCAGTCCAGCAACAACTCTTGTGAGGAATTTAAGGGCACCAAGCTGGGCAATAATATACCTCCAACAGCTTTCTCTGATGTATGGATTATTAGTTTCACATTCATTTTATGAGGGAGCAATGCCAAGTTAGCAAGGTTGATTCCCCTTTAATGCAGTTTGGACATGCCAAAGCTACATCTCAGTCTTGATCTAAAATCTCTATCCATATGCTTACTAAACAGTCAGTTTGAGTTTGAGAATTTTTTTAGATTTTTTATTTCAATTAGAAAGATTATTTTACATGTCAATCCCAGTTCCCTCTCCCTCCCCTCCTCCCCTGCCCCCCCATCTAAGGTCCTATCCCAAAGGATATGACAGACTCTGAAGACCACCTATGGAAGGCTTCACCCTCCCTGGGGAGCAGAAAAGGATAGGTAGGGAGTTTGAGAATTTACATGTCAAATCTTCTACTTGATTGTATGAGAGTTCATTGTGAAGAAAGGCATGACTTTCTCAGGACAAGATAAGGAAACATCCATGGCAATGGAAAGCAGAAGTTCGAAAAAAAAATCAAAAGTTTGTTACTGCCAAATGTTATGTATAAAGTATCTCTTCATTCCTGAACCTTGTTCTCATCTACAAATGCACTTGATAACCTCTGGAATAACATAAACCCATGAAACATATTGAAAGGACCTAATATGAAATTTTATGTAAAAATGCTAGGAAAAAAACCATACAGCTCTAAGCAATATTTATGTCATTATTATAGTTAAATGCTATTAAGGTATAACACATTCTTGGTAGAGGCCCTCTACCATCATCCAAAGCTATATTGAGTGTAATTGCACTGTTTCACTGTGCTTTCTTTTGAAAGAAATTTATTTTGATCATAAAGCTCAAGGCCATTAATAAAACTATGCTAGGTATGATGATAAATATTGATTAGCAACTTGATAGAAGCTACAATCACTGAAGAGACAAGTCTCTAGGCAAGCTTCAAAAAGCTTATGTAAAATAGGGCAGTGTATGGGCATGTCTGTGAGAGAGATTTTATCTAGATTAGCTTAATTGAGGTGAGAAGATGCTCATCCTTCCTAGCTGTGTTTATCATCATGCTCAAGGACTAAAGTTCTGGACAGAATAAAAAGACTAAGTGAGCATCAGCAATGCCATTCTGTGCTGCAAATGACAGAAACAATGGGACCATAAACTTCACTCTCCTCACACCATTCATTCTCCAACATCACAGACTGTGTCCTCAAACTGTGAGCCTACATAAATCCTCCTTCCTTGAATTGTATTGGGCAGGTATTTTGTTGCAGTTTTGTAGGAAGAAATTAATACAGGATGATTTATAGTTTGACAGATTTTGAAATATCTGCCAATACCCACACCTGTACTTGGGCACTTAGGTGATACACATAATCTGTGTCTCATTTCCTTGCTTTGTGTAACGAGACTAACTAGTCCTGCTCTTTCTTTGATAAAATCCCTTTAATGATATAACCTGAAATCTGCAGCCTTGGGTTTCTTATACAATAAGCATAGTTTTCTAGCTATTCTTACATGCCCTGGGAAGGCTATTCATTTTTTTTTGTAATTTTTTTAATTAGTTCAAATTAGGAACAAGCTTGTTTCACATGTCAACCCCTTCTCTCTCTCCCTCCCCTCCACCCACTCCTCCTTCACATACCCCTGACCTGCACCCCACCCCATCCACCCTACACTCCCCAGGCAGGGGAGGCCCTTGATAGGGCCTCCCCAAAGTCCACCACATCATCTTGAGCCTGGCCTAGGCCCTCCCCCTTGTGTCCAGGCCGAGAATGCAACCCTTCACATGGTATGGGCTCTCAAAGTCCCTTCTTACACCCCGGAAAAATACTAGTCCACTACCAGGGGCTCCCTAGAGTGTGGAGGCCTCCTAATTGACATCCATGTTCAGAAATCGGGATCAGTCCCGTGCTGGCCTTCCAGACAGCAGTCTGGGGTCCATGTGCTCCCCCTTCTACAGGCCAGCTGTTTTGGGGGGTTTCACCAGCCTCGTACCGACCCCTTTGATCTTCATTCCTCCCTCTCTGCAACTAAGTTCCAGAGTTCAGTTCAGTGTTTATCTGTGGGTGTCTGCCTCTGCTTCCATCAGCCACTGGATGAGGGCTCTAGGATGGCATGAAAAGAAGTCATCAGTCTCATTACAGGGGAAGGGCATTTAGGCTATCCTCTCCACCATTGCCTACATTGTCAGTTTGCGTCATGCTTGTAGGTCTCTGGAAATCTCCCTAGTGCCAGATCTCCTCTGAGAACTATAATGGCTCCCTCTAATATGCTATCTCTCATTGTGCTCTCCTCTATTCTTCCCCAACTCAACATTTCTGCTCCTCCATTTCCTCCTGTCTTCTCCTCTTCCCCTCCTCTCATTCTGGCAGCTCCCTCTCGCCTATCCTCATGCTCCCAACTAGCTCAGAAGTTCCTGCTTCTAACTATTCCTGGGGTCCATGCATTTCTCCCTTAGTGTCCTTCTTGTTTCCTAGTTTCTTTGGTGAAGAGGATTGTAGGCTGGTAATCCTTTGCTCTATATCTAAAATTCATATATGAGTGAGTACATAGCATGTTTGTCTTTTTGTGACTGGGTTACCTCACTCAAGATGTTTTTTCTAGTTCCATCCATCTGCCTGCAAATTTCAAGATTCCATTGCTTTTTTCTGCTGAAAAAAGTACTCCATAGTATAAATGTACCATATTTTCTCTATCCATTCTTCAGGTGAGGGGCATCCAGGTTGCTTCCAAGTTCTGTCCACTATAAACAATGCTGCAATGAACATGGTTGAACATATGTCCTTGTTGTTTGGACATTCATTATTTGGGTATATGCCCAAGAGAGGAATGGCTGGATCTTGAGGTAAACTGATTCCCATTTTTCTGAGCAACCGCCATACTGGTTTCTGAAGTGATCTTACAAGTTTGCACTCCCACCAGCAACGGAGGAGTGTTCCTTTTTCTCCACATCCTCTCCAGCGTAGATTGTAATTGGTGTTTTTGATTTTATCATTCTGGCAAGTGTGACGTAGTATCTCAGAGTTGTTTTCAGTTGCATTTCTCTAATGGTCAAGGATTTTGAACACTTTCTTAAGTGTCTTTCAACCATTTCAGATTCCTCTGTTGAGAATTCTCTGTTTAGTTCTGCACCTCACTTTTTAATTTATTTGTTTAGTGTTTGGGTGTCTAGCTTCTTAAGTACATTGTATATTTTGGAAATCAGCCCTCTGTCAGATATGGGGTTGGTGAATAACTTTTCCTAGTCTGTGAGCTGCCGTTTTGTCTTACTGACTGTGTCCTTTGCCTTATAGAAGCTTCTCAGTTTCAGGAGGTCCCATTTATTAACAGCTGATGTCAATGTCTGTGCTGCTGGTGTTATGTTCAGGAAGCAGTCTCCTGTGACAATTCATTCAAGGGTATCTCCCACTTTCTCTTCTAGAAGACTCAGTGTGGCTGGATTTATGTTGAGATCTTTAATGCATTTGCACTTAAGTTTTGTACTTGGTGACAGATATGGATCTGTCTGCAATCTTCTGCATGTCCGAATCTTGTGCCAGCACCATTTGTTGAAGATGCTATCGTTCTTCCATTGTATAGATTTAGCATCGCTGTCAAAAATAAGGTGTTGATAGGTTTGTGGGTTAATATCAGGGTTTTCAGTTTGATTCCATTGGTCTATCTGTCTATTTTTGTGCCAACACCAAGCTATTTTCAAGACTATAGCTCTATAATAATGCTTGAAGTCAGGGATAGTGATGCCTCCAGAAGATCCTTTATTGTACAGAGTTGTTTTGGCTATCCTGCGTTTTTTGTTTTTCCATATAAAGTTGAGTATTGTTCTTTCAAGGTCTGTGAAGAACTGTGTTGGGATTTTGATGGGGATTGCACTGAATCTATAGATTACTTTTGGCAAGATTGCCATTTTCACTATGTTGATTCAACCTATCCAAGAGCATGTAAGATCTTTCCATTTTCTGGTATCTTCTTTAATTTCTTTCTTTAAAGTCTCAAAGTTCTTACTCTACAGGTCTTTCACATTTTGGTTAGTGTTACCCCAAGATATTTTATGTTACTTGTGGATATTGTGAAGGTTGATGTTTCTCTGATTTCTTTCTCATTGCATTTATCATCTGTATATAGTAGGGCTACTTTTTTTGAGTTAATTTTGTATCCTGATACTTTGCTGAAGGTGTTTATCAGCTTAGGAGTTCCCTGGTATAGTTTTTTGGGTCACTTATGTAGTCTATCTTATCATCTGCAAATAGTGAAAGTTTGACTTCTTCCTTTCCAATTTGTATCCGTTTGATCTCCTTTTCTTGTCTTATTGCTCTATCTAGAACTTCAAGGACAATATTGAAGAGATATGGAGGGAGTGCCTTGTCTTGTTTCTGATTTTAGAGGAATCACTTTGAGTTTCTCTCCATTTAGTTTGATGTTGACTGTTGGTTTGGTGTATATTGCTTTTATCGTATTTAGATATGTTCCTGTTTTTCCTGTTCTCTCCAAGATCTTTATCATGAAGGGAAGTTGGATTTTGTCAAAGGCTTTTTCAGCATCTAGCGAGATGATCATGTGGTTTCTCTTTTGCAGTTTGTTTATATCGTGGATTACATTGATGGATTTTCATATGTTCAACCATCCTTGCATCCCTGGGATGAAGCCTACTTGATCATAGTGGATGATTTTTCTGATGTGTTCTTGGATTCGATTTGCCAATATTTGTTGAGTATTTTTGCATCAATGTTCATGAAGGATATAGGTCTGTAGTTCCCTTTTTTAGTTGTATCTTTGTGTGAATTGGGTATCAAAGTGATTGTAGCCTCGTAAAAAGATTTTGGCAATGTCCCTTCTGCTTCGATTGCGTGGAACAATTTGAGAAGTACTGGTATTAGCTGTTCTTTGAATTTCTGGTAGAATTCTGCAGTGAAGCCATCTGGCCCTGGGCTTTTTTTTTTTTTTTTTTTTTTTGATTGGGAGGCTTTTGATGACTGCTTCTATTTCATTAGGGTTTATAGGTTGATTTAAACTACTTGTCTGTTCTTGATTTAATTTTGGTAAGTGATATCTATTCAGAAAATTGTCCATTTCCTTTAGATTTTCAAATTTTGTGGAGTACATGTTTTCAAAGTTTGTCCTGAAGTTTCTCTGGATTTCATTAGTGTCTATTGTTATATCCCCCTTTTCTTTTCTGATTTTGTTAATTTGCATGTTCTCTCTCTACCTTTTGGTTAGTTTGGACAGAGGTTCGTCTATCTTGTTGATCTTTTCAAAGAACCAACTCTTTGGTTCATTGATCCTTTTTAATGTTTTTCTAGTTTCTATTTTATTTATTTCAGTCCTCAGTTTGATTATTTCCAGGTGTCTACTCCTCCGTGGTGAGTTTGCTTCTTTTTGCTCTAAAGCTTTCAGTTGTTCTGTCAATTCTCTGGTATGACTTTTCACCAATTTCTTCATGTGGGCACTTAGTGCTATGGACTTTCTTCTTAGCACTGCTTTCAGAGTGTCCCATAAGTTTGGGTATGTTGTGTCTACATTCTCATTAAATTCTAAGAAGTCTTTAATTTCTTTTTTATTTCTTCCTCAAGCCAGGAATAGTGCAATTGGGTGTTATTCAATTTCCAAGAGTATGTAGGTTTTCTGCAATTTGTGTTGCTGTTGAATTCTAGCTTTATAGCATGGTGATCTAATAAGATACAGGGTGTTATTTCAATTCTTTTGTATCTGTGGAGATTTGCTTTGCTGCCAACTATGTGGTCAATTTTAGAGAAAGTACCATGTGGTGCTGAGAAGAAGATATCTTCTTTTGTGTTTGGATGGAATGTTCTATAGATATCTGTTAAACCCAGTTGGCTCATAACTTCTGCTAGATCCTTTGTTTCTTTATTAAGTTTCTGTCTGGTGGTCCTGTCTAGTGGTGAAAGCGGGGTGTTGAAGACTATAAGTGTGTGTGGTTTTATGTGTAGTTTGAGCTTTAGTAATGTTTCTTTTACAAATGTGGGTGCCTTTGTATTTTGGGTATAGATGTTCAGGATTGAGATTTCATCTTGATGGACTTTTCCTATGATAAGTATGAAATGCCCTTCCTCATCTCTTTTGATTGATTTTAGTTTGAAGTCTAATTTGTTAGATATTAGGATTGCTTCACCAGCTTGTTTCTTGAACCCATTTGATTGGAAAATCTTTTCCCAACCCTTTACTCTGAGGTAACACCTGTCTTTGATGTTGAGGTGTGTTTCTTGTATACAGCAGAAGGATGGATTCTGTCTTTCTATCCATTCTGTTAGCCTGTATCTTTCTATGGGCTATTTAAGACCATTGACATTGAGGGATATTAATGTCCATTGATTGTTTGATTGTTGGTTCTTGTTTTTGTTTTTTTGTTTTTTTGGATTTATTGTTGGTGGTGTCATTGTGTGTATTTTGCCCTTCTGTTTCTTTTCATGTTTGGTAAAATTGGACTCAGGGGGGGGCTTCCCGGTCTGGGAAGGTCCACTCTTGCCTGGGTGGGCTCAGGCAGGGGTTTGGGGGGAAGGTTGGTGAGCAGAGCAACGCCCAGACTCACTTGAGGCTCTGGTGCCTGCCGCAGGATAGTGGCTATTTATTTTTTATAATTGACAGATACAATTTATCATGCTTTGAAGTATATGAGTGTACATGAATACATATATACACATGCATAAACTCCAATTGACATATGCAAACATACCTCATTCCTTTAAATCTATGATGTACAGAATCACATTGGAAAACATTCCAGGTAAGGCCAGCTTCAACAGGTCACACATGAGTATTTTGGTAAAATCAACCGACCCAAAATCATACCCAGGAATTCTAAAACTTGAAACCAGAGGTTTCAGGAATATGGATTTTAGTTAGGCCTTCCAGGTGGTATGGTTTTAATGCAAAAAACTTCGCATAGATATTTGTATTTTAACATTGTTCCCCAGATAATGGCATTGTTTTTGAAGTTCATGACCTTATTAGTAGAGGTGGGGCACTGGATGCAAGCCTTTGAAGGTAACAGTGTAATGCTGTGTCTAGCACTATTCTCTGTTCATTGTTTGGTGCCCCCCCACACACACCATGTGAAGAAGCTGAAATTGCAAGCTCTTACCCCCATGAGAAGGAGCTTGGCCATGCCTTCCCAACTGTGATAAACTGAAATACCCAGAAACCATGAGCAAAATAAGCCTTTATTCCCTTGAGTTGTTTCTAGCAGGTATATTGTAATGATGACTACTAATTCACTAGGCAGTTCTTATAGGAAAGTGGACTTTTAATTATTCATAGATCTCCTACTGACTACATGACTTTAAATTAATGAAATGATATTTTAAACTAATTGTGCTTGAGCTTCAGAGGGAGTGAGTAAAAGTCTCAATTTTACTGTCTTGTCCCCTGAAGTCCTAAAGGCCAATTTTTCAAATAATCTCCCTTCCACCTGTCTTTATTGAAGAAACTAAACTCTTTAGTCAGGGAAGTTCTTGCTGCTTCTAGTACTCATCCTCAGTTCTATGTGTGTTATGACTTCTCTGGAACAAAGGAGGTTACTATGGAGACCACAACTTGATTTTAAATTGATTGACAGTTTCCACTTAGTTAGATCTTATGCTTTTGTGAGCTAAAGCAATAGAGACTAGAGTCAAACTGTAATAAAGTTTCCTGGGGCTTGAAATGAAATGTGTTTTGATGACATCATTAACAGGTAAAAGTCAAGGAGTTTTGCTTCAATTCCTCCTCCTTTCTTTTACTTGTTCACATTATCTCCTGTTTCCTTTGTAAATCTAAAGAGTTTGAGTATTTGGCATGGATCTATTTCCCAGAAAAGATAGTATTTTTCCCAAGTACTCTCACATCCTTGAGAGTCCTAAATGGTGGTACAGTATGAATATCTTAACATGGGATTGTGCTCACCAAATGCATTCCCTCCTTCCCAGGTTCCAGAAAACTTGGCAAAAGCACAAGATTGCATGTATCAGTTTCTGAGGGTCTCCATAGTAGTTTTTCAAGAACTAATGGCTCAAACAGTAGGGTTTAATTCATTCATAATTTGAAAACAAGAAATCCAATGTAAATATATTAACAAGGGTAGTTTTTTTCTGAATATTCCAAAAGAATCTTCCAGCCCCTGAAATCCCTTCTTACACTCCTACCAACTTCCTTCTTTGCTTCTGCATCTTTGATGGCATCTCTTTGCTTTTATGTTCTTCTCACATTCCATATCTAATAGAAACCTATGCTTCTTGTCTTTGTGATATTGGCTTATGTCACGGAGCATAATGATCTCCAGATCTATTTTTTTACTACAAACCACATAACTTCATTCTTCTTCTTGGCTGACTATAATAATATCCATAGGAAAACACACTCAGTCACTGATATGCACCTAGATTGATTCAATAAATTGTCTTTAATAAATACTGAAGCAATAAATATAGCTATGCAGGAATTTATGCAGCAAACTGATTGATAAAGTAGTCATATACCCAGAAGTGATATAGCAGGGACATGTGGTTGTTCTCTTTGTAATTGTTCAGGAAGATTCCATACTTATTTCCACAAATTGTATTCATATATCCAAGATATAAAGGCTCTGACTTATGTGCTTCCTCTCAAAATTTGTTTTTTTTTTCCTGGTGACAGCCATTTCTGACTAGGATGAAAAAGACTCCCAATATGATTAATAATTTTCCTTATAGCTAAAAATGTTGAACATTTCTCCTTATTTTATTGTTCATTTATATTTCTTCTTGGAAATTTATCTCTTCAGTTCACTTACCATTTTGTTGTTTGGATCCTTTGTTCTTTTATTTGTTGCAGTGGTTTTTAATATATTTTGGATATTTACATCTCATTGGGGGAATATCTGAAAAACATATCCTCCCATTCTTTAGGCAGTCTCTGTGCTGTTTTTTAATTCTGTTACACAGAGAGTTCAGAGTTCAATATGTTCTCATTGGTATTTACTGGTGTTCCATTAGCTGTTGGAGTCCCAATCAGAAAGCCATTTCTCATTTAGTAGTTTCAAAGTTTGGAGTCTCACATTGAAGTCTTTAATTTTCAATGGATCCTTAGGCATACTGGCATCTAGTTTCAGACTTCCAAAGCACATGTCCCACTTCCCAGTCTCATTTGCTATAGATACTGTCTTTTTGTCTAACCTGAGTTTGTCAAAAATCAGATGGCTACAGCCATGTGGAGACCGTAGGATCTAATGTCTGTATCATTGGACTGTGTTGTGGGATATTTGTTCACCGTGTGAGGATGCATTGCTGTGACTGGTGTAATATAAAGCTGAATGGCCAATAGCTAGGCAGGACGTATAAGTGAGACATCTAGGCAGAGAGAGAACTATGGAAAGAAGAAAGGAGGAAGTTGCCATTGAGACATGTAGAGGAAACAGGAGGTTCAAGATGGAAGAGAGGTAACAGCAAGGGCCAGAATGTAGATTAACTTAAATGGCTTAATCTAAGTTATAAGAGAGAGGTGAGACAAGCCTAAGCAAAGGCTGAGCTTTCATAATTAATAACAAGTCTCCATGTTGTTATTTGTGAGCCGGAGGCCCCAAAAAAAATCTGACTACAGATTGTGTGTCTGCTTTTGTATTAGTATTGTTGGCTTCTTTGTTACTATGTCCATAATATAATTGGAAGAATATGAAGTGAGATGTGATATTTTCAACATTATTCTTTTGCTTATGATTTGCCTATTTTGGGTTTCCATGTAAATTTTAAGATTATATTTCCCATTTCTGTGAGGAATGTCATCATTTTAACATATTGAATTGAATCTGTAGATCATTTTGGGTAATAATCAAAGCATGTAAGTGTTCCCTCTCTCAATCTGTGAATATGGGAGGTTGCTCCATATTCTACTGCATCCAATTCCCGTTTTTTAGGGCTTCCTTATTTTTGCTACAGAGATATGGACAATGATTGATTTTAAAACATTTTTTAATTTTTTTTAAATTTTCCTGACTGAATATCATATTTTCAGCCATGCATAAGTTTATTCCTTACTTGTTTCATTTCTGTAATTTAGCCCATCATAACTTTTCTCTATTCTTTTGGGAATTTTCTTTCATAGTTATTCATGAGTACATTATATATAATGCAAACCATATTTTGCTAGTCTTGAGTATCTTCTAAGAATTTTTATTGTAGTTGGGGGGTGGTAGGGGAGGAGGAGAGGGAGAGGGAACTGGGATTGACATGTAAAACAATCTTGTTTCTAATTCTAATAAAAAAATGGAGAAAGGAAAAAAGAAAATAAAAACAATATACGAGTTAAAACATCTTTATTGTACATTTAACTTTGCTGTCTTACTATTGCCTACCACTTTTGTTCTTATGAAATTGTCTGACACTTTCTTCAGGTATTTTGGCTTTCCTGTCGAATTTCAACAATTCTGTTGTGACTTGGGATTTGAAACATATTCTTTTGTATTTCTAGGTTTTGTTTTGAACATTCAGGTACATGAGATTTCTGATATTTACTTTTTTACTTGTTATGTGTTAAGGGAATTTAAAACCAAATGTATCAAAAACATTAGTTGTTGAGTAACCTAAATCTTTCAAGTTCTAATGCCACTTCTACTCTAAAAACAATAAAATATACACATCAGTATATTTCAGAGCCTCTTATCTTGTCATTTTGATGTGTTAACTTGTGTCAATACCAAAGTTTAGTAATTAGCACAGTTATTAACATTTAGTGATGCTGTGTAGAGAACATAGGTCACATTCATGGTAACTATACATTCTAACACTGATTTGCACCCCCAGCCCCAATCATTAATACAGTTAATTGGCATATTAGCATATAATATATTTTGCTATGTGATGGGAAGACTTTAATCCTTGTTCCTTCTTTCAGAACTATTTTTGGTATCCTTGAAACATTACTTTTCAATATGAATTTTAGTTTATTACATTTAACTTACAATGTCTTCTAGATGTTAGTGTAATCGGAATTAAATGTATGCATGGAGAGACAGAATCTAAATATTTCTTTTAAAGATTTTATTTATTTATCTATCTATTTATTTATTTATTTATTTATTTACTATGTATACAGTCTTCTGCCTGCATGCCAGCAGAGGGCACCAGATCTCATTCAAGGTGGTTGTGAGCCACCATGTGGTGGCTAGGAATTGAACTCAGGACCTCTGGAAGAACAGTCAGTGCTCTTAACTGCTGAGCCATCTCTCCAGCCCCAGAATCTAAATATTTGCTGAGGATACATCTTTCTGTTTTCTGGGGCTATCTCATGTAGCATTCAGATAATTTATTTCAAGAAATAAAACACAATTTTATACTCCACATAGGAATTTGTCCTCTTTTGTTAAGCTTATCTCTGGGTACATTTATACTATTATTGTAAGTTTCATTTTTAATCATAAGTACTATTTTATTACTGATGCTGAAAAACAAAATTAAATATTTATGTTGATTTTATAACCAGAAAGCATGCTAATCTCTGTTGTTAGGTCTATTAATTTGTCTATTTTTATATTGATTTTGTTATGCTGAGAATAATATGACCCTCACATGGCATTTTTGTCATTTTCAATCTTTAGAATGTTTATTTATTTATGCATTTTAAAAAGATCTACTTACTTATTATGTATACAGTGTTCTGCCTGCCAAAAGAGGGCACCATATCTTATTATAGATTATTGTGAGTCACCACGTGATTGCTGGGAATTGAACTCAGGACCTTTGGATTAGCAGCCAGTGCTCTTAACCTGTAAGCAATCTCTCCAAGCCTTTATGCATTTTATTTCATGTCTTAGGGAAGAGTTTCCAATATTAAATAGTAGAGAAATATGATCACTTATGTCTTTTGCTGACGTTAATTAGAATTCTATCTTTTAAAATAATCACAGATACCATTTGTTGAAGAGTTTTTTCTTTTTTCTTTTTTTTTTTTTTTTTTTTTTTTTAGAATTTTTCTCCAAATCAAGTATATTGTTTAGTATTTGGGTACTAAACTATTTGGCTTCTCTGGGCCATAATAGATTAAGAAGAACTGTCTTAGGTTATACAATGAATACACAATCAATAACAAAAAAAATGATGAGTACAAAATGTGATCAGTGAAAAAAAAAGCCCATGTCTCATTTTGCTTCACACCATAGATAGGGTCTTGGGCTGGGATCTAAGAATCAACAGGTTAGAGTCAAATATTCAAGGTCACACAGCTTTCCTTCTTGCTGCACAGAGTGGTAAGCTTGGCTCCAAGGTCGAATGGACAACTAATCAGCTACTGAAGTCGGATAGAACTGTCACCCTTGCTCCTATGAGTAGTAGTCTGGACTCTGTGATGCAGGTGTGTGTTGGTTGGTCTCTTTAACTTTGTACTATTGCTGCCTAGAATATGGTATGACTGCATCTGTGCATGTGTTGTGTGATCTCTACTCCCTATTTTGTTTCTAGAAGACCATTGACAGTCTAATCCTGATATTCTTCTCTGTTTACCCTAAAATATGGCAGAACTGGGCCCTAAGAGAAGCATGTCAGTTGCTGGGAAAAGATGCATCCCCACAACTGAAATCACAGGCCCTGGGGAGTCCTCTCACGGTTGCACTGTGGCAGGTCTGTAGATGGAAAACAAAAATACATCAGAGGTAAACCATCTTTCTTGCCATCTGCTGTAGATTTTTAAATTTCTAGAAGGCATTTCAGCCCTAGTTCTGAGTTCTGAGATTATTATTAATGTCTTCTTATCTGTAGACAACTTATACATTTTTACCTCATGTGAAGGGAGCTAAAAAGGGAGCAAAATCTGTGGCCCCTTTTGCTTCTCTTTGCTGAAGCCCAGCTAGCTAGGTACTTTAAAAACAAGGGCATAGTGTCATATTGATCACATGACTCCAAGTCTTTGTTTTTAAATTAAAGATGATTTTGAATCTCAGTGTTTTTGCAGAGCTGAAATCAAAGTTACTTTAGTGGAACTAAATACTGGAGATATTAAATACAGCCAGACAGCTCTATATCTGTTCCTGAGACTTGCTTGAACAGTCCTAATGCATCACACAAGGTCATAGTGAAACCTCTCACTGAGTTATAGACTTATTCATCCATTACATCACTAGTTCAAATGAACTGCTCCTTAATGTTTCCCATTTCCCAATTTCCAAGATAAACAATCCAATTATGGATTCATTAAGCTTCAACATTTTTATTATATGTACAATTGCTGCCAATCTATTTTCTTAAAAACAAACTTCATTCAACCCTGGCTGTTTCGAAATGTTTTATAAAATTGGTTATTCATGCCTTAGAATGAATTGAACTCAAGGCCTTCCCCTTCCTGTTAAAGGTGTGTGGTAGATATTTTTTCAAAGTAGACTCAGGGAATCAATTCTCTTTTAGTAACTGAAAACTGAAACATTTCCAATGAGATGAATAGTAAATGGGATGTAGCAAAATTTGCTTCTGGGATCACCTACTGTACACTATGTGTATACTCAATCTATACAACAAAAATGGTTTGGGGATTTAAAAAAAAAAAAAGGTAAAACCACAGGCAAGTGCCCTGTTGATGGTGTTTTGTCCCTTGGATTGTGGAAGGTCTACAATTATATTTTAAGATTTTCTTGAATTTTAGGTGCACACTGTTTCATTTGACTGGAATGTTGTTACTATTTTAACAGTTGTGATTGAATACTAAGAGAAGAAACTAGCATTGTTTTATATGGTTAGCAGTTTCTTGAACTGGCCCTTGGCATGGAAGTGGGAGAGCTGGCTCCAACACTCACTAGCACTTGAGAGAGCTGGCCCTGGATGGACCTTTCCTTGGCAGTGCAGGAGAGATGATGCTGGCAGCTTGAGTGCAGGAAATCTGGCAGGCTGACCAACTCAGTTACCACAGAGGCCCAGATGCAACACCTTCTCCATCTATGAATTACTTGAGTGCTATCAGGGTCAAGCCCTGCAGAACCAAAGCTGCAGGATCTCCATGACTCAGGGCAACAGCAGGATACCTGAGAAGCGTCTAGGTGAGGGATGAGGGTCCAGTATAGCAGAAGCCAGAGGCCTCAAACCAGATCAATGACTTATCACAATCATTGCAATAAAAATTTGCAAGCAAAGCTGGCTAAACAAAAGGGTATAATGTAACACAATTGGACACACAGCTTCTAAGATGAGACTTTTTAATGTTTGCTTTCTATATTCTTTTGGGGGCTGGTTACAAGAGTGAAAGGCAGATATGAAGGTCTTAGAAATGAGTGGAATTGAGGCACATGATGTACAATTCATAAAGAGTCAATAAAATTGGGGGAAAACTAAGAAAAAACACAGTTTCTTAACATTTAGGAGAATATCAAAATATTAATTATGATGCTAATATGGTTTAGTATAGAACTTGAAGAAGAATTATTCAGTTGTTTCTGGGTTTATGTTATCTTTTTTATGTGAAATGATAAAAATGCTTTACTGTGGGTCTGCATTTTATTGGATTAGTGGTTGTATTTTCAGGTGAAAAGAACTAGATATAAATATTTGTTAGTAAATTTTAAAAATTAGCTCTGGGAAGGAGAAATAGATGAGATTTCCTGAGTAAACTGGGAGCAGAAAGGTAAAGGGGAGGGGATAGGGGCATGAGAACATGAGGGAACCAGATTGTCCAGCTTGGGGAGAGATGGTTGGGAGAGCAAGGAAACAGATATATTGATAGAGGGAAACATTAAGGGGCTAGGTAGAAACCTGATGCCAGGAAAATTCCTAAGAATCCACAAAGTTGACACCATGTAAGAGCCCAGCAATAGTGGAGATGGTGTCTAAACTGGCCTTCCCTTGTAATCAGAATGGTGACTATCCTGTCATCATAGAATTTTCATCCACTAACTAATGGAAACACACAGATGCAGAGATCCTCATCCAAATACCAGGCTCAACTATGGGAATCCAGTTGAAGAGAGGGAAAAGGGATTATACCAGCAAGGGGGGGGGGGTCAAAACCATGAGGTGAAACCAAAAGAGACAGTTGAATAGAACTTATGGGAGCTCATGGACTCTAGACCAACAACTGGGCAGCCTGCATAGGACTGAACCAGGCCCTCTGCACATGGGAGACAGTTGTGCAGTGTTACGTGTTACGATAAATCTTTCCGCCAAATGCCGCCTGGGACCCACCGCCACATGTGAGCTTTACGCCAGCCACCTGCCCAAGTTAGGCCCAAATGAATACACAGAAACTTGTATTAGGTTCAAAGCTGCTTGGCCAATGACTAGGACTTCTCATCTCCTAACTCAGTCTTAACTATCATAAACCTATATATTTTATAAGACTTATCTTATTGGACACCTTATTGGAGTCCCTCCTTGCTGGGATCACATCTTGCCGCTGGAGCAGGAGCGGAGGGGAAAAAGGGGGTCCTTCCTGTTTCTCCTTCGCTTAAATATGAGTCTCCTTGCTATGTCACTTCCTGCCTAGATCAGCACTTCTCTACTACATTTCCCAGAATCCTCTTTGACTCCTAGTCCCGTCTACTTGCTGTCTCATTAGCCAAACAGTATTTTATTTAACAATAAGATAAACATACACAGTACATTCCCCATCAGTGCAGCCTGGTTTGATTGGGGGCCCCCTGGCTCTAGGACCAGAATATATCCCTAGTGTATGAGCTGCTCTATGCAGCCCATTCTATGTGGTGGGATGCCTTGTTCAGCCTTGAGATTGGGACAGGGTCGGGGGAGTGGAGGACAGGACACATGACACAATGACTTGGTCCTGCCTTAGCTGAATATGCCAGGCTTTGTTGAATCCCCATGGGAGGCCTTCCCCTTTCTGAGAAGTGGATGGGGGTGGGTTGGGGAAAGAGGTATGGAAGGGGAAAAGGGTAAGGAAGTGGAACTGAAGAAAAAATGTTATAATTAATAACAAAAATTAAGATAATAAAAATTCTTTTACTTTTTAAGATCACAGTATAATTATATCATTTCTCCCTTCCCTTTCCTTTCTTCAAATCTTCCCACATCATCTTACTCTCTCTCAAATTCATAGTCTCATGTTTCATTCATTTTTATTATATACATATATGTCTATTGCTGCGAAGGGACACCATTACCACAACAACACTTATAAAGGGAAACATTTCATTGGGGATGACTTACAACTCCAGACGTTGAGTCCATTACCATCATGGCAGGAAGCATGGTAGCAAACATAAAGACATGCTGACAGACATGGTGTTAGAGAAAGATATGAGATCTTTCTCATATCTGCATCTTGATCCATAGGCTGCAGAAGGAGAGACTGTGTACCAAACTGGGTGTAGCTTGAGCACATGAGACCTCAAAGCCTATCCCTACAGTGACACGCTTCCTCCAAGAAGGCCACACTTAACTGAGTAAGGTCACATCTCCTGAAAGTGCCATTCCCTATGGACCAAACATTCACATGCATGAGTCTATCAGGGTCACTCCTATTAAAACCACCACATGTTATTTCATGACTCCCATAGGCTTGTAGACACAACGTAATATAAAATACATTTAGTCCAACTTCAAAAGTCCCCATAGTCTATAAAAGTCTCAAACTTGTTTAAAAGTCCAAAGTTCAAAATCTTCTGAGGTTCATACAATGTCTTAATGGTAATCCCCTGTAAATCAAAATGACAACAGGCAAATCACATACTTCTGACACAGGATAAACAGTACCATTTAAAAATGTAGGGAAGGGAGCATAGCGAGAAATACTTAACCAAGCAAGACTGAAAATCAGCTGGGTGAACTCCAAATTCTGTATCTCCAGGTCTGATGTTAAAAATTCTTCGGTTCTTCAACTCCTTTCAGTTTTGTTGATGTAGCAAATTTCTTTCTCTTGAGCAAGTTTCACTCCCTGTTAGCAGCTTCCCTAGGCCTCTGGCCTCTTCAAGATATTGGGATTACCAAGGCAACCCAGGCTTCACTTTCACAGCTTCATGCAATGGCCTCTCTGAACCTCCATGTAGGTACACCCCTGCCATATGCCTAGTCTCAGCACCTTTCGCTAATTGCCGATAGAAATTCTATAACCTCTTTCTTGTATCCTTGACTCTAAATCCAACTACATGATTTAAGCTGCCACATCTGCTACTTGCTGGGGCTTTAACATGGCCCCTTACAGTTACTCCTGTACCAGCTTTCTGTTTTCCATGGTTTCCTTCACTGCCAAGGTTTAGCTGTCCTGGTACTTGTTCTATATGTCATACTGCCCCTGAACAGAGAGATCCACTTGCCTCTGTCTCCTGAGACCTTGAATTAAAGGCATGTACCATCAAGCATAGACCTAAACTGTTCTTTAATTTCTTTTCATAAGTTAGAATCTTAGCTGTGTGGTTTTGCCCTGAGGTCACCACTGAAAGGTTCAGGCATTATGCTGGCCTGCCCCTGTTACCTGGTGGAACAGGCAGTACCCTGGTCAGTCCAGGGTTCCATGGGAACTAAGTCTGCATGCAGGTGCAGAGGACCCCTTTAATCCCTGCCCATTTAAAGCTCTCTTTACTCTCTGTCTCTCTCTACTCTTTCTACTCTTCTCCTCTTCTCTGTCTGCTTCTGCTTCTCTCTCTCTCTCTCTCTCTCTCTCTCTCTCTCTCTCTCTCTCTCTCTCTCTCTCTCTCTCTCTCTCTCTGTCTCCACCAGCCATGATGGTCAGCCATTTACCCTCTTTCTCTTCTCTCTTAGTCTCCCTTCTCTGTCGGGCCTAATAATAAACTGGTTAATATGTCTTATCTTGCACACTTTTCTTCTATATTTCTAATTTAAGCAAAAATTCAACAACCACTCCCTTTATTCTATTTCTTAATCTGTTTATCTCCTTGAAAATAGGATTTAGCTCCATTCCACTTTCTCGTCCCCTTCTCATTCTGAATATTTTGTATTTTTACTTGCTCAGCTTGTTCCTTTTCATCATAAAACTGTATAAGAGTGACTACTAATAACCACAGGACAGAGTCAATACTAGGCTGTTTTAAGATTTCTTCTTCCAAAGGAATTAATCAAAAAAATCTTCACTTTATCCACAGGCAGACTCTTTAAACAAAGGCAAACATTCCTTACCAAAATATCACAAGAACAATCTCTAGGCAATATTATAAAAATTCTTCTTTGAAACCCCTTAACCCCCCAAAATTCCAATTGCCCTTAGCATCACTGCCTTATATGTACTTACTAGGATGGCCCATTAAGCACCACTTAAAGTGTTCAACTACTTTTCTAATCAATAGTCCAATTGTCCACATTCCTTCAAACAAAAGCATGGTCAGACCTTTCACGGCAATATCTCAATCCCTGGTACCAACTTCTGTCTTAGCTATGATTGTGAACACCATGACCATAGCAACAATTATAAAGAAAAACATTTAGTTGGTGATGAATTAAAGTTTTAGATGTTTAGTCCATCATTATTACAGGAGACATGACAGCTTGCAGGGTGATATGTAGCTTGAGCATATGCAACCTAAAAGCCTTCCCCTGTTGGGCCTAAAAAGGCTTGGACCCAAGGCCTAGTAGAATTTTCTGAGCCTGGCTAGAGTTTGGAAACCTGTCTTTGAGCTACCACTTCTGCATAGGAGTGACTCAGCAATACTGCCTCTGCCCAGCTACTCCTAACATGGTGGAATATTATTGGCCCACCCAATAATATGGACCTCACCCCATCCTGAGGTCCCCACCTACTTTCTCAACCCTATATAAGCACATGCCTGTTAAAATTAAAGCAAGACTCTGCTTTGACAGGTCTACATGACTCAGTGTGGTTCTCTCCTGTGACTAGGAGGTGGGTTCTGAGTCATCAACACTCAGGATCCTGCTCAGGCCCAGAAAGTGACCGGCTAGACCGGCCCTTTATATAGCCCTGGCTGCCAGAGGACCCAGAATTCCCTAACAGTGACATATATACTCCAAGAAGGCCACACCCAATTCAATAAGGACACACCTCCTAATAGAGCCATTTCCTATGGGTCAAGCATTCAAACACATGTGTCTATGGGGGCTGTTTTAATTAGAGCTTCTATTACTGGGAAGAAATACCATGACATAGGGCAACTCTTATAAAAAGAAAACATTTAATTGAAATGGCAGCTTACAGTTTCAGAGGTTCAGTCCATTATTATAATGGCAGAGAGCACAGCAGTATACAGGCAGAGGTGGTTCTGGAGGAGTAGCTGAGAGTACTATATCTTGAAGACAACAGGAAATCAACTGACAGTCACACCAGGGAAAGCTTGCACAAGAGACCTTAAAGCCTGCCTCTACAGTCATACTTCTTCCGACAAGACAGTACCTGCTCCAACAAATCATACCTCCTAATATTGCCACTCACTATGAGATATATGTATGTTTGTATTCAATGTATTTATATATGGATACATATATTTTCCAATATACCATACATAAAACTTGCTTAGTTTGTATAATTTTACATGCACATATGTTTTCAAGGCTGACCATTGGGGATTGGGTAATCAATTAGTATGCTCTGCTAACATCCCTTAGTTAACTGAAGTTCTTTGTGTAAGTTTGAGGTCTTCTATGCTTTCCCCCTGTTCATGTTTTGATACACTTTTGATTTCTGTTAGCTTTAAACTGTTGTTTTTGTAAGCTCCCTGGAAGCTCAAGCCTCCAGGATCTCAGCCCAGGACTTCGGTCACCCCAATCACCAGGCAGATTCAAAGGCTTGATGCAAACTGCATGAGGCTTTATTATAGTTGTTTAACCAGCTAACCCCATGTTAGCTCGGGTCTTTTATCCACCCACCATGGCGGATAGCTAGGAAAGACAGCTCAAAGAGTCTGAATAGAGATCTTCTAGGGCAGCGTAAGGGGAGTGTCTATGGGTACGCACAGGCTCAGGATTGGTGTGGCTCCAGGTTTGCAGGGTTTGCCCTGTGTTGATTGGTCAACTGGTTGTTATGGCCCATAGGCCCTCCCAGGGTGGTTGCTATGCTCTTGTGCACTTGTCCGTAAAGCACACCCAGAGCCATAAAGCGTAGCACCACCAGTTAACTTCTGATTGGTTCCTTGCAGGCACCTAACCTAGTGACCAAGGCAAGGTCAGACAAGAGCGTGTTCGGCTGTTATGGCTGCCGTAATGGGGAGCTGGTCCCTTTATTTTCACTCCAGATAAATTTCCTAAAGAATTGTGAGATTCTCTTCTGGTACTCCATTCTACATTTAAGACACAACCTTGTGCTCAATAATTGTCTCTGTAGTTATTAGACACCTTTGAACTGTATATGAATTAGTGCCTCTTTCAACACAAAGGATAACACAGTACAAACAGAGTCATTGAGAAGATGGGTCTCATCTGCTTAGTTTCAAAGAAGAAGTGGTGTATCCTGCATGACTTTATCTTGGTGGCTGCCCATTCTGATGGCAGAAGAACAGGTAATTCTTCAAACAATCAAACAAAAATGGTTAAAAGCTAACTAGGCAGCTCAGAAAAGAACTAATCAATATGTTATTTCTTTTAAACTCTGTTAGAGATGTTTTGATTTTTGTTGATATATAAATATGTTACAATAGCAATCAGCCTAAACAGTTGTTCACCGACTTCTCTCTGCATCCACTATCCCATTTGCCAAATAATTTGCCAAACTCTTGACTTCCATCTGAGATAGTTACTACTTTGGATGTCTGAAGATAGGGAAGCAAAAGGTGTGCAAAGAGTGTTTTCCTTCTCTACCGAGGCACTACAGCACTGAGAGCCTCCTGTTGAGAAAGGTCCCCAGGCTCACAATTTCCTTCTAAATTAGAATGTACTTATACTTTCACAGGGGAAAAAAAAAAACATATTCTGTAGTATTTCCTTTATGTAAAATCAAAATAATCAAAATGAAGAGATAAATTTGGACAACAGCATTTGTGGAAAAAAAAATCTGTCCCTTTGAAAAATGACAACTTTAGAGATGTGGTGATCTGCAGAATCAGTGGTTATGGGCAATTCACAGAATGGATTAATCCTGGGGCTTCTTAAGTGAATATAAATAAGACATGAAGGAAAAGAGCAAAACACCTGATGAAGCATCCCCTAGCCTCCACATCAACATCCCTCCCATGCTTTCTTATTTCTAAGAAGCATTAATATATTCATATCTAATGCAAAATTCAAAATATTAGATCAAAGAAAAATACCAAAATAACATGTAATGATTACACTTCAAGCTAATGTGCCTTATGCTTAATTAGAATTCAAGCTCCAATAAGTCAGCTGATTTTGTTGTTACAAGAATGTAGTGGCATGGATATCAATAATACCACATTCTTTCTAGGCAACACCATTCATATATGCTTTTCCCCCCATCTGCTCTCATTAGAACACTGTGGTTTCTTGGATGTTAATTTGAGTTTTAATGTGAAAAGTTGTTGGGGCCCATGTGTAATATTTCAGAAAGATACTCTGCCCAGCCACAAAATTCTAGGAGCTCAGAATTTTTATTGTCTTTTAGATGCCAGATGATTACCTCCAGGTGCCTGACCTTAGTGGGGAATGGCTCTTAGTTTGTATAACAAAAGACCTAGGCCTGAGCAAGTCTACACCCACCCTGAAGGCTAGTGAGAGTGCCTGAGGGCTTGAGTATGTGCTGTTTAGGAGTATCTCTAAATTTAAGTAAATATTTCCAATCAGCCCTTTAAACATGATAATAGATACCTTCTGCCAATACCCCCACTTTTAGAGAGTTATTTAAGATGATGCTGGAATAATCCATGGTCTTCAGTATTGACTGAGAGCCCTCCTGATATGATCAGATGTCTCTGTCTCATCCTTAATATCCTTGGGTAACTAGGCCTTCCCTCATCCACACTCCCTGACTCAGGGTGGGACCCGGGGCTGTTCAGCTGGTTCCAATCACAGCCCCAAAGACATCAGTCCAGAATAGACAGTCCATGCAGCATGAGACTGATACAGGCTGGACCTGGGCAGAAAGTATGAATCCTACTTTATCTAGCAAATGTAAAAGATAGCTGTCATTCCAAGTCAAGTGTATCAGCAATCACCCCAAAGTGAACAAACTCTGCTACACACCAGGAAAATATTTTCATAATGTGCAGTTGTGTGTAATATCACTCTATTATCTACTGCTTTTGCTATGATAAGTGTCTGAAAGATTAGTTTTATGTCACTCTGTCTTTCAAGATTCTGGAGCTACTTGGTTAACTACCATAAGGCAGGAAAGTACTAAGCATAAGTTGAAAGTTGTGGCAACATAAGGTGTTTTGAATGCAACTTGAAGACCTATGAGATGTATGAGAGCTTGTTGTTGCCATAGAGGTTGCTGTTCAGGATGCAAAGCTACATATTAATATACTTTGATTGGCATATTTTTGATTGGTGTCTATTATTTTGCATTTTGTGGAGAAATGCTTCCAAGTCAAAGATTTTCCAATGGCATCCATTCCATATTCCAAATGAACAGAGCTAGGAAACTTCCATGAAATGAGAGGTGATTTCTCTGCATTGGAAGTGTCACATGTCATCATAATTTGCAATATTGCCTAAGACTCAGACTACACACACCATTATCTGCTGAATGCCAGGCACTGAGCTTGTTACTGAAAACTAAACCCTGCCTCCAGAAACAGTCCATAAAGGTGTCTGATACCATGTCTGGATATATAATCCATTTCTTGTGTTTCATAATTTAAATCTTAAATGCAGATAAAACATATATAATTAATGAACTATATTGGCCACAAGCCAATACCAATTAACTTGTAAGCATAGATTATAGGGTTATTTCACATATTCCGTAAAGCTTTGTAATTTTAAGAAGAGTCCTAAGAGTTATAAATGTACAATTGTACCTTAGATGTCACCTTTGTTGAATTTAATATGAGATATTCCATAATCAATTTCAAATTTAAATTTCAAATATATTTCACTAATACATTATTTCCTTTCAGATGAAGAAGATAAAATTTATGTTTCTACTAATTTTGTAATTTGAAGTAAATATGTTAAACAGTATTGGTGAAAGAAAAAACATACTTTAATTGTACAAACAATTAATATACATAATATGAAAGGAGTTTTTCCAGTTCCAAAGATTTTAATAAAAATGAATGAATTGAAAATGTATTAATAACTTGATAATTTTATTTAAAGCTTTTGTGTTCTGAGAAGAGTAGCTGTGACCATATATTAAAAGGTAATAAAATCAAAGCAGAAGAAATGTATTGAAATCAGTCTATGAGGATGTAACTTTAAAAAAAAAAAACCAAATTGAATTACAGATTGAAATGTGGTCTGAGTTCACATTAAACAAATTTTAAGACCATACAGCTAATAATTTCTAAGGGATACCAGTGTCACTCAGTGGTAGTATATTTGCCATGGCAAAAATTAATTGTTGGCTAGGGGGACAATTCATGAGGTAAAAACACTAGTCACACAAACCTGATGACCTGTGTTCAAGTCCTGGACTCCACCCTAAAAATCAGAAATGTATGTCATGTCAGCATTCCTATGGTGAAACCAAAGGCAGAACTATAGAAACAGGAGAGTCCCTGCCTCAACAAATGGAAGGTGAGAACTGTCTCCCAAAGAGTGTCATTTCCCCCTCCACATCCTTTGACTGTTATCCAAACCTGTGACTATTTCCTAAGACCAACTATGTTATACTGAGATGCACATGCTGTGATTTGAGTTGATGTAAGGTCTTTATTTGACAAGATTTACCAAGAAATATCTAAAAATAGCACTTGTGTTGCTTTTTCTGGGGAGTGATGGGTTTTTCACCCAGGATGATGACTAATTGCATAATGCTGGAACAGTCATTCAGGACTGTCTCAAAGGTCAAAAGTAAAGAGTAATATTCTAGGAAGTTGCTGGGTAGGACCTTGGGGTTGATATTTTTAAATCGTAAGTTTTCATCTTGTAAGCTCTTTGAGTAGAGGTAATTTCTTCTCACTTAATATTTCTTCTTCATCTTTTTCTTTTTTTATTAGTATATGTTAATTATATAAAATGAACCTCCATAGGACTTTCAATACATGTACACAAGCACTAGCCATCCTAGGTGTCCTGGACAATGTTTCATGAGTAAGTTATCTTGAATACCAACTGACACCTTCTTCATGAGCAAGCACACTAAAACTGCCACCTTTAGGCAAACCAAAAGGAATGGTACATGAGCCAGCTCTAACTGTTGACCCATAGGGTCTTGTGCCACACAAATTGTTATCACTTTAATTCATCAAACTAGGATTTTTCACAGATAGAAAATTAGTGGGTATAAATTCTGTACAGTTCATTTTACAACTTTTACTTTTCATCTTACTTATGCAAAACAAATATATTTTACAGTATGTTGTGTTATCATTGCTTTTTGCACATAGAAACATAGAATTTGAAACCTTTTACTAATCCTTATTAAAAGAACAGAAAAAATGAAAGCCCACCTGTGTCTGTTCACTGTGTAACCCATGATTGTGGACAGATTGCTACTCAACTAGAGATGTATACACAATGTTTTGAGCAAACATTTTCTCTTCTGATTTTATTTTTATAAGCTAACCTTTCAAGTGATCCTTTCCATGTTTGCTTAAATGAGTAAACCTTTACCAAACTCTTATTTTCATCCACAAAGATGTTCAGAGAGCTACATGTCATTAAGAAGGACACTCACTGTGACATGATCCTTTCATCAAGTGTCTCTTTCCCTCTTACTGCATAAGTTTGCAAAGCTTTAACCTGGAATATTGGCTTCACAACACTAGCTCATGTGGTTTTATTGTGATTTAATACTCATGAGCTTTCTTAAAATAGATGTTTTAAAAAAAAAAGTAAGACATCTTCATTTTTATCAAACCGCTCACCCTCAGCCCATGAAAACGTATCCATGTAAACATGGCTGTTATTCTATTCTAATTAAATATTTAGGTGTCATACCCATTCTGATATTTCCTTGCATTTCTATAAAAACAATATTTGTGAACCATGCAACATGACTTTTTAAATTTTTTGACAATCTCATACATGTGTGCAAGTATTGTAATCATATTGACCTCTCCTTGCGCTCTTTTAACCTCTCCCATTTGAACTGATACCCCCCTTTCTTCCCAGTTAGTCTCCCTTCCTATTTCATGTCTATTTGGTGTATTCCTTTTAGTTTAATTGGGATTGTTTGTATGAGTATGGGTTGAGGTTTACTTTATATAATTGCGTATGGGCAATTTACCAGTAGAAAGTGATTACCACTCCAAGCAACCATTAAATGTCTATAGCTCTTTAGGGGTGGATGGGCCTTCTGGAGTCTATACCCTACCCAACATGGGATGTTTAAGGACCCAATGCGGTTCTTGTAGAGGTAATTGCAGCTTCTTTATATTCATGATGGCAGCTATCATGTCATATATAGAAGACAGAATTTCATAGCATCTTTTTCTTATTCTAACTTTTAACTTATTTTTGTTCTATTACCTCTTCCAAGAAACACCCTGGGCCCTAGAATGTGTGATGCAAATATTTTGTTTAGGGCTGAGTCCCCCATCATCTTTTTTCTCAAGGAGTTAACCAGTAGTGAGTCTTCATTAACCACCACCTCCTGCATAATAGAAGCTTTTCTCTTGAAGACTGAGATCAATACTTGTTTATGGGTATAAAGATAAATATTTAGAAAAAAGTTTGAAAGAATGAACATTTAGTAAAACAACAGTGGTGCATCCCTCCATAGAACTTGGGGTCTTCCCATCCATAGGCTTTTGGTCAGGTTTGTAATACCAGGAATGTATTTTCCTCTAGGTGAGGGCCTCAATCCAATCCGAATGCAGTTGGTTACACCACAGTCACTCAAATCATTATTTCAACATTTGGCATATCTTGCCTGGTAAGTTGATACTGAATAATGCAAATGACCCTTCTTTTCAAATTAAGGTAGTCTGAATAACTTAATTTCAAAAATATTTAGCATATATTGCAAAGCACATTCTGATTGATCCAGTTCCATTTTGCTTAGTATAAGTCTCTTGTCAACATTCCATAGACACACACCTGAAATTATCTTATATTCTTAAAAGATGTGCACATTATTTGTGTTTGTGAAACTTACAAGGCTAGCATTTGTCTATTCTTGGAAAACCATTACCCACTTGATCTGTATAACCTATTGTAGTTAAAAAAAAATTAACCTTGCAGGTGTCTGTTCTGCTACATATTTTGGAGGAATGCAGTATTAATTGTACATTTGTACTAATTATATTTACCTAATATTTTTTACATTTTTCAAGTTACATAAAGTCAAAGTTCTCCCATGTCCTGTAAATGAATTATTCCACATAGGCTGACACGGTAAAAGCTTTCAGGCTTCCACTGGTTTTGATTTCTGCCACTACTAGTTTTACCACACTAAGAAAAGAATTAGCATGTCAAACTTGATTTTTGCTCCTAGTTATATAACACTGTGGTATATTCTGAATAAGGTCATCTCTGCCCCACTTCTATATCCATTGAGGGAAGGAAGTTTGGTCTTTGCTGGGAAACACATCTTTGGAGAAATGACTTCACATCCTCCATTTCCCCATGATATATTCCTGAGAAAGCAGACTACTCTGGTTACCTAGTGTGGAGAAGTGCATGCAAATGCCTATCTTAGAGCTTTCTCTCTTCAGAGCTGCCTGGTTTCCCAGAGACGGCATTCCATTGTGTTGCCTGCCCTGCTATGAACACAAAGGGGGAGATGTTTGCACTGCTCTGGACACTTTCATTGTGTTCAGTTAGTCAGTGGATAAGAGAGGTTTGTTTACTTTAAAGCAAAGCATTAGCTGTACCATTTGCCTGCAAATCTAAAGGTGTATTTTTCAACAAATATTGGAAACAATAAAATGATGTTTTTGCTTTAACCTGTTTTCTTCCTTGTGCTAGACTTCATTTACTTCTGTATCTGGACAGACAAAAAGACATTGCTAATTAATCAATCACTCCACCAAATCCTAACTACTCAACTAATTACATAAGAAAATATAATGTGCATATTATGGTGTGAAACATGCCCTTCTTACTCAATTAATGTGTTATTATTTTTGGATATAAATGGTTATTTTTACTACATAATTTTTAGCACAATATGCTCCTGACACAATAATAATGCACATTCAACAAAAATTGATATCATTCTGTAATGGCAATTAGCATTTTCAACTTGCTAAATCTCAATAATGTAAACAAAATATTAGGACTGTGGCTCAGTGGTTAATTTTAATGTGGATTATCTACCTCTATGAAAGAAGTGTACTCCATGCACACAGACCTTTTAGACAGGATAGTAATAGGTTCATTTCTTTCTAAAAGCAATATTCCTCCATCAGTACCTACATTTAAAGTTCTATTTACATGTTACATCTTCAGCTTGTCCTTTGTTTATTCTTCCATTGCCCTAAACTTAAGACATATTTCTATCATCAATACCATGCGCATCAAGTGCCTCTGGCAGTTATCACTTTTAAGCAGCCTTTCCTATAATCACCATCAGGAGCAGTAAACTCATAAAAGGTGTCAAAATGATGGATGACTCTCCCCAGCGACCTTTGATGCCTCCAACATGCAGACTGTGAGGAGATGAGAAATGAGGAATTGCACATAAAGCAATCTGTAGCAAGAATGTAAAGCACCATACTCACCAATACCAGAGAAGCCCTTTTGTTATAAAAATATCAAAATAAAAAGAAAACATGGGGTACTGCATAGGCCATTTCTAAGTTAAGCATCAGTCTGGTGCTCCTTTCAGACTCATTATTATCTGAGTCTAGGGTACCACAAGAGAAAGGACATGAAGGCAGATATGAGCATTGCCAAGGCTGTCTGCTCTGTGAAGGTCATCATGCACAGTATGCACTCAGCAGAGTCACCCAAGTACTTAGAACGGTCATACTTTTTTTTTTTAACATCTTTTGATACTGAAGTAGAGTTTAATTAAGCAATATCCCCAAGGTCACCAGTAGGTAAGTATCAAATACAAGATTCAGTACCAGATAGTTCTTTCTCAGGCTGGTATAAAGATTGAATTTGTAGCATTTTTATAAACCTAAGAGAACATCTGGCCCATAGTCTCTGGATCATTTCTAGCTAATATTGTTATTACATATGCCTATTTCTGAAGCATCCTATTGAGGATGCCTCAAATACCAGGGTGTATAGTCATCATATTGGTAAATAGTTCAGAAAGACCTATTGTGTGCCAGATACCAGTGGTGCAATAAGCCCTGTGAGATTTACATATGAATCTATACAATCTACATTTCAACACTGTACATGTATTAGAAATTCAATCAGTCTGTGTATTATGTATTCATATTTTATGCAAATACACCCAAGATCATTAAAACCATATGTTTCTTGCCCACACAGAATCTACAATCCTATGAAAAATGCTCCATTTCAAATATCTCTGGGAATTCCCAGTGGGTGTTCACCCACATTCTTGAGCAATCTGTACTAGCTTATTGCTGACATCTTACTGCATTGTTATCACCTTCTCCAGAAATTTGATCAAACACTTATCTCAACAGCTGATGTTACTGTTTTTTTTGCTCACATTGTGAAATTTAGTCTCCCGAGGAATCCCATAATGCTATTTAAAAAGTCAAGGTCCTTTCTTAGGGC
The DNA here is from genome assembly GCF_003668045.3 of Cricetulus griseus. NCBI lineage: Eukaryota > Metazoa > Chordata > Mammalia > Rodentia > Cricetidae > Cricetulus > Cricetulus griseus. The sequence goes on from NC_048600.1 coordinate 105,592,716, forward strand.
TCTTAGTCTCATTAATAAAGAATTTAAAAACAGTCTCAGGAAATTTGAGGACAAAGTTACTAGAATTTTTAAAAAAGAAAACACAACTATGTGGGGGAATGAAATGTTTAAATCTCAGCTACATGCAAGAACAATATGGAGAACAAAGAAATCTATGCCATTTGAAGCAAACATAGAAGTCTGGTGATGGGAGATGTCCTTCTGTATATATAAAACCTCCACCTTCAGTTTGGCAAGCAGCTGTATGGCAAAAAGGTACGTAGCTTCAGAGAAAAAGCATAACAATAATGGAGAAGAAGAAGAAGGAGAAGGAGAAGAAGAAGACACATAGGTCCTGGCCAACATCCCCAAAAATAAAAAAATAAACACATAGATCAAAAAGGAGAAAGTGTAGTAGTGCTGCACAAAGAGCAAGGATGCTGGGACACAAGAATATATTATCCCATTAAGGAGATAATTATGCCTCCCATCTCTTTAGCATGGTGTGGTATTAGATGAATTTGCCTTTCTATGGCTTATTTTCTTAGTCAGATGACTGAGTGGTCTAACAGGATTAACTCTTATGTTTTGGGGACCTCTCTCCTGAAGCCAATAGAGTCCTTTCTCTTGACCAAGAGGAAATAGCTTTCCCTTACTGGGCCCCCTGCTACTGTAACAATAACTGACTAGTAACTGGGACTGAAAGGATATTGCATTGATTTGCCCCAATGCAGCTAATGGCAACATCTTCCTTTCATCTTCAGTGCTCATTTTTCAGAGACAGGCCATGACCTTGTGGGTAGCCTGAGGACTACAGCCATGACCTCCTCTCTTATATTTATTTCTGTATCACCTTAGAACTTCTGGCCCTTGAGTGTCCAGCACCAGCATGAAGCCTTTCTCTAAAGCAGATGAGGCTTCCTAGTCAGTATCCAGTGAATGAACATTTTATGTTTAAAGAAAGGAGTAGCAAATGAAAATGGAGAAAGGCTTAGCTGTGGGTCTCTGCTTCTGCTTCTATCAGCTACTGGATGAAGGCTTTGGGTTGGCATATAAGGTAGTTATGAATCTCATTATCAGGGACGGGCATTTATTTATTTATTTATTTGGTTTTCCAAGACAGGGTTTCTCTGTGTAGCTTTGGAGCCTATCCTGGCACTCGCTCTGGGGACCAGGCTGGCCTTGAACTCACAGAGAGCCGACTGCCTCTGCCTCCCAAGTGCTGGGATTAAAGATGTGCACCACCAACGCCTGGCTGGGGACTGGTATTTATGATAGCCTCTTCACTATTGCTTACATTCTTAGTTGGGGTCATCCTAGTATATCTCTGCACATTTCCCTAGTGCCAGATTTCTCTTTAAAACTATAATGACTCCCTTTGTTGAAGTATCTCTTTTCTTTCTCTCCTCTATTCTTCCTCTGACTTAATCTTCCTGGTTACTCACATTTTCCTCCCCCCTCCTCTTTTCCCTTTTTCTTTCTCTTAACTCCCTCTCCTCCCCTCAAGCTCCCAATTTGCTCAGGATGTCTTATCCCTTTCCCCCTTCTCCAGGGGACCATGTATGCCTCTCTTAGGGTCCTCCTTGTTTCCTGTCTTCTCTGGAGGTATGGGTTGTAGCCTGGTAATCCTTTGCACTGTGTCTGATAACCATATATGAGTGAGTACATACCATGTTTGTCTTTGCTGCCCCACCTCCCCATACTGAGTAATACTCCATTGTGTAAAATGTACCACATTTTCTTTATCCATTCTTCAGTTGAGGGGCATCAAGTTGCTTCCAGGTTCTGGCTATTACAAATAATGCTGCTATGAACATAGTTGAACAGATGTCCTTATTGTATGAATGTGCATCCTTTGAGTATATGCTTAAGAGTGGAATTGCTGGATCTTGAGGTAGACTGATTCCCATTTTCCTGAGGAACTGCCATACTGATTTCCACCAGCAGTGGAGGAGTGTTCCCCTTTCTCCACATCCTCTCCAACATAAATTGTAATTGGTGTTTTTGATTTTAGCCATTCTGACAGGAGCAGGAGAGGGAGGACTGATGAGCAAAAGGGTCAAGACCAGGATGGGAGAACCTACAAAAACAGCTGACCTGAGCAAGGGGGAAGCTCGTGGACCCCATACTGACAGCTGGGAAACCAGCATAGGATGGAACCAGGCCCCCTGAACATTGATGTCAGGTAGGAGGCCTGGGCAATCTATGGGGCCTCTGGTAGTGGAACAGTATTTATCCCTAGTGTACAAATGGACATTGGGAGCCCATTCCCCATAGAGGGATACTCTGTCAGTCTAGACACACAGTGGAGGGCCTAGGTCCTTCCCCAAATGATATGACAGACTTTGATGATCCCCCTTGGAAGGCCCCACCCTTTCTAAGGAGCAGAAGAAGGATGCAATGGGGGTCAGTGGGGGACATGGGAGGATGGGAGGGAGAAGGAACTGGGATTGATATATAAAATAAGATTGTTTCTAATTTAAATTTTAAAAAGGAAATGGAGAAAGGCTCAGAGCAGTTACAGCAGCAGCTGAGAATTCTGTCCTAGAGTTCTTTTAAAGTCCACTTGCTGAGTGATGTTAAGAAAACTGTTGATTACCTACAGCTTCATAGTAAAGATTGGTTTGAGCCATAAAAATGGGAATGTAGAGCTTCCTTATGGGTTTACAGCCCCTAAAGCTACAGGGATATTTGGGAGGCTGTGACCTGTGGTTGTCATTATGGTTGTCACCATGTTTGGAGGCCAGCTGCTGTAAACACTTCATGGTCTGTAATGACTTGAATGTAAAGGAAATAGAATGCTATCTTTTAAATGAATTTTCGAAGGATGAAAGAAATGCCTAATATTATGATAGCTGCATAATAGCCCAAAATATATTGTGCTTATCTATTTGCTATTAATGTTTTCACTTTAAAGTAGTACAGTCTCCCAATGTCACTGCCTGTGGTTTGAACCATTGGGGGCCAAGTCAAATGATAACTTCCGAATTCCTTTCCTGCCCTTCAGAGTTTGGAGTGTGAAATATAAACCTCTAATTTTCTCATTTATTCGCAGTCATCTATTTGGCAGTTAATATTTTGTATCTTTTATTTATATCACCCCCTTCATTTAACTATAGGCTATAGAACACAGGAGAAAAAAAGGAAGAAGAAATGCTTCAGGATAACTCTTACCTCTATTTCTACCCAGTGGATCAGCTTAAATAAATCAATTATTTGGATTGCTCATTTATCAAACCGGGGACATATGGTACTTCAGGAAAGTGTGCAAACACAGTATGCAGCACATATGATGACATGAGAGCATCACATCTGGTTTTTGCAATAGCATTTTAAGATTCATGTTCCCTTTTATTTTATCTTTGTCCTCTAGAAGAAAGTATCTGCTTTGGATTGTCTTTAAGTACTATTATTAACACTGTGGCTTAGAAGTACCTGGATTTATAAGAACTACATGAAATAAACAAAGAAAAAAAAAAACATTGCTTTCTGAAGTCCAAGAGGAAAGTTAATGGCACAATTCTGTGGGGTGAGAAGCAGAGCTTAGAATTCCTGGAGTTTAGGATCAGTTTAGTGCATATATAAACTTTATATATTCTTTATGCACTTAAAGAACTTAATGTATAATTCCATCAAGATATTTAGTTTAATGTTTTCTCTCAAATATTTAGTTATTATATAATGATCCCTCTCCATTGGTTTAAATGGAAAAAAATAAATCAGAAAAAATCTGAAAGCAACTTTTTTCCCCTCACAGCTTTCTAAATAAATTTAACACATGAATAATTCACTTGGCTCAGTGATCCAAATCTCCCACTCAGAACAGCATAGTTTCTGGAAATCCAGTATCTAGGTACGCCTGGGATGCCAGTTAATTATATAAGCAGAAGGATCACTCGAGTCAACTGACAACACACACAGTTCAAATGTTACATTTTCCAGGGACTGAGATTTGAATTATTGAGTCGAATCTATATGCATATTTTAGCATTTCCTTGTAAGTATGTTTATTAGAAATTTAAATAAATTTTATGCAATCACAATATTACTGCTGTAAGATAGATTATTTAAACTTAAAATGTAATTTCTGTGCTTTCTAGCTGGCTTATTCACTGGAAAGATATTGTGTGATAATGCCACGAATTTATGTTAATATGGCATTGAAAAAAAACAAGATCCATATATTTCTTGTTAGAGATGATGCTTTCTAGTTCTTACTTTTGTGAAACATACACTATGAAAAAATAAAGACAACTGCAATATTCAAGTCAGCCTCTGAAAATTACTGTTCAGTTACTCTATTAGGAAAGTCAACTTTCATGTAGGAATATTTGAAGACATAATGCAATCACGAACTTCTGATAGTCTGATTCAGTTGTATTCAGAGAAACAAATTTGTATAGCCCTATTATGGATTCTATGCTAAAATCTAGAAATATGAAGGTGAATACAATAAGAACTCTGCCCTCAAGGACTGCTTAGACTGACAATATATAAAATACATATTGCAACTAGAACTGTGATGTAATCTAGAGTATATTAGTTTAAAGTACTCATTAGATCCTACAATGTTATAAGACATGATAATTCTTATATTAGACAGGATTCAAGTATAATCAGTCAAACACAACCACTGTAGCTGAGGGGAAAACAGAATTTGAATGTTGTTCTTTCAGACTATACTTTTAAAGGTAATCAAAATCTAGTTTCTGGTTTTATCATTTAAGTATAGTTACAAACATCTGGGGAAGCAGCTTGATCTAGTTGTAGTGTTCATTTACAAAAGGTGAGCATTTGGCAGATGTATTATAGTTTGATATGATGTTCCTGTGCTAACTTCTGTTCATAGCCTACTAAGGGCACTTGAAATACTTGGTTCCCATGGTCACCTGCCTTATAGCAGCCCCTTGGGCTACGAAAGTTGAGTGTAGTAAAATGTTTCACAAGATATAGTTTTCTGTCTTCTCAGGCTTCTCTAAGTCCATTCCATTTAGTGTGTCATCTAATGATTAAAAGTTTTGCTGAGCTCAAATAGTTCAGTGCCAGTGAAAAGTGAAAAGTTTCCCATTTTCTCCCAGAACTACTTGGGGAATCAGGGCCTGGCATCTGCGGATAAGAACATTCCCAGAGTAGAAATAGGTTCACAGCATAAACTAAGGATGCTAGGAAAACACCTCTTTTGTTTCAGCTGGTTAAAGAACACAGCAAAATAGATTAGACCATTGTCCTATGATTTCTGTTGCTGTGATGAAACCTCATAATCAAAAGCAATTGGTGTTATTCTTTTGTTTAAAAAGAAGAAAAGAGAAATGCTGAGACATGAGACATGTTGACTATAAGTTTATTATAAGGCCCGGCAGAATGAGGAGACTAAGAAGAGGAACAGGGTAATGGCTGACAGCCATGGTTGGTCGCCATACAGAGAAGAAAAGAAACAGAGAGTGGGAAAGAAGAGAAGCAGGAGAAGAGGATGAAAGCAGAGTTAGTTGGAGCTTTAAAGGGAAGACTGCGCATGCGCACTGAGGTTCCAGGCATAGTCCTCATGGGTGACGTGGTGATAACATAGCACGTTTTCTTAAGCATGCCCTGACTTGTCAGCGGGCAGGGTCTGTCTCTTAAAGAGGTAGAGCCAATCACCTTTCAATTGGGGTAGAAAGGATTTATTTCATGTACACATTCATATTACAGTTCATCTGGAGGCAGGAGATGATGCAGAGGCCAAGGAGGAGTGCTGCTTACTGGCTTGCTCCTCATCACTTGCTCATTATGCTTTCTTATAGTGCCCAAGACCACGGGCCCAGATTGGCACTGCCCTCAATGGGCAGGGCCATCCCACAGAAATCACTAATTAATTAAATGCCCTACAAACTTGCCTACACTCTGATATTATGGAGCTATTTTCTCAATTAAATTCCCTTTTCTTAAATTACCCTAGCTTGTCTCAAGTTTGACATGAACACCAGCCAGGACAATTAAGTATCAGACTCAAATTTTCCTAAACATCCATTGAACCATGTGTCTGTTTTTAATGGCAATATCATGCAGTTCTTATTGTTTTCACTCTTTAGTGCAACTTGAAATTAGGAATGGTGTGATATCCAGTGGTTCTTTTATTGTTCAGGATTTTTTTTTTTACTGACCTGGGTTTTTGTTTGGTTTTTCCAATTTAAGTTGATTATCATCCTTTCAAGGTCTGCAAAGACATGTGTTGGTTGTGGGGGGAACCAAATAATTCTGTTATGAGATATTTTGGGGCCCAGCCTCCAGCTTCAGTAAACATGGAGCACCAGAAAGCTCTGGCTCACTATTGTATTGTTAATGCCAGTAGGGCTACTATTGTTTACCATGGCCTCAGGGTAATATGCCTCCTAATTTGCATCTCTGTGGGCCTAAGCATCTGAATAGGCCTGCACCTGGGCGGAGGTGGGAGGGATGTGAGTAACTAGGGTGGACAGGAGTGAGGGGCTTTTGAGGAGAGAGGAGAACAAGGAGAGATATGGTTCCCTTGTGGACATGGCAGGAAGGTTAAGAAACAGCAGAAAAGACGGCAAATAAACAAGAGACTCTAGTTTTACAACATGGAACTGAGAGCTCTCTAAAGATGACAAGATGCTTGTGTTGGTCTTTATCACTGCTGAGTTGCTAGGAGTTTCCAGGTCCCCGAACCCCTACTCAGGCAGAACCTCATGGCTGTCGTGGCTTGGAGCTGAGACTTGCCGGGTCACGACAGTTGGTGATTTGCATTGAATCAGTATAATGCTTTTGTATGATGGCCATTTTTATGATATTAGTTGTCGAGGGCTAAGGAAGTACTCAGCAGATGATAAGTAGTGTTCAGATGTCAACCCACCAGAGGAGTGATTCTCTGATGGAGGAGAATCCCATCTAGTCAGGGTCAGCAGGACCACTGACTGGAAATTATTGCTCCTCTCTATAGTTTCACATGTACAAAAGCAGCTATGGTGTCTCCCCAATCCCTGCACTGTAGTGTGTTATCTCATGTGATGTGTAAATGTAATCTCATGATTGCATCTCAATCTTATGGATATATATATATATATATATATATATATATATATATATATATATATCCCTGACTTCTCACCAAGCTATACAAATTTGATATATAGAAAAAACACTAGGATATGCTTCATAACTACATCTATTGCTCTATATAGACTGTAAGACACTTAGAAGCTTGTTTTCTGTAATTAGCTATGTTAACATGGCATATTGGCCAGATGTATATCTGTGGATAGATCACTAGGTGGGCTTTCACAGACTATATTCAAAGACAGAATTACAAAATGTCTGGGTTGTTGAATCAAAGTCCTTCAAAGGCAAAAGTGATCTGAATTGCTTGCCAGCTTCCCCTGTCAGGTCCAGGTGATAACTGGACTGACAGCATTCCCTATTAAATTTTTAGCAATTAAACCTCTATATAAATTTCTAACCTCAGTTTATGATACAGGACTCAAGATTCAACTAAAATTAAATAAAATTAATCAATTAACCAAGATCCAGACATAAGTTCAGACATGTATAGACACCTGAATTTTGATAAAGAAACCAAAAATTCACACTGGAATAAAAGAAACCATCTTCAATAAATAGTATTGTTCAATCTGATGCCTCCATGCACAAGAATGCAAATGGATACACACTTACCATTCTGCACAAAACTCAAGTCTAAGTGGATCAAAGACTTCAACATAAACCAAATACACTGAACCTGATAGAAGAGAACATGGCTGTGCTTCTTTTGGGTGTATGACTAGGAGTGGAATTGCTGGATCTTGTGGTAGACTCATTCCCATTTTCTTGAGGAGTCGCCATACTGATTTCCACAGTGGCTGTACAAGTTGGCACTCCCACCAGCAGTGGAGGAGTGTTCCTCTTTCTCCGCATCCTCTCCAGCATAAACTGTCATTGGTATTTTTGATTTTAGCCATTCTGACAGGAGTAAGATGGTATCTCAGAGTTGTTTTGATTTGCATTTCCCTGATGGCTAAGGATGTTGAACACATTCTTATGTGTCTTTCAGCCATTTTAGATTCCTCTATTGAGAATTGTCTATTTAGTTCTGTACCCCATTTTTTAATTGGATTGTTTGATGTTTTTGAGACTAGCTTCTTGAGTTCTTTGTATATTTTGGAGATCAGCCCTCTGTCAGATGTGGGGTTGGTGAATATCTTTTCCCAATCTGTGGGCTGTCATTTTGTCTTGCTGACTATGTCCTTTACCTATGTCCTACTCAGTTTTAGGACGTCCCATTTATTAATTGTTGACCTCAGTGTCTGTGCTACTGGTGTTATGTTCAGGAATCCGTCTCCCGTACCAATTAATTCAAGGGTATTTCCCACTTTATCCTCTAGTAGGTTCAGTGTGGCTGGGTTTATGTTGAGGTCTTTGATCCATTTTGACTTAAGTTTTGTGCAAGGCAATAGACTTGGGTCTATCTGTAGTCTTCTACATGTTTGCATCCAGTTATGCCAGCACCATTTGTTGAAGATGTTCTTTTTGTTCCAGTGTATATATTTTGATTGTTTGTCAAAAATCAGGTGTTTGAAGGTATGTGGGTTAATTTCAGGGTTTTCAACTCTATTCCATTGGTCCACCTGTCTATTTTTGTGCCAATACCAAGCTGTATTCAGGACTATAGCTCTGCAATAAAGCTTGAAGTCAGGGATGGTGATGCCTCCAGAAGTTCCTCTATTGTACAGGGTTGTTTTGGCTATCCTGGGTCTTTTGTTTCTCCATATAAAGTTGAGAATTGTTCTTTCAAGGTCAGTGAAGAAATGTGTTGGGATTTTGATGGGGATTGCATTGAATCTGTAGATTGCTTTTGGCAAGATTGCCATTTTTACTATGTTGATCTTACCTATCCAAGAGCATGGGAGATCTTTCCATTTTCGGGTATCTTCTTTAATTTCTTTCTTTAGAGACTCAAAATTCTTATGATACAGGTCTTTCACTTTTTTGGTTAGTGTTACTCCAAGGTATTTTATGTTATTTATGGCAACTGTAAAGGATGATGCTGCTCTGATTTCTTTCTCCACCAATGTGTCATCGGTATATAGTAGGGCTACAGATTTTTTTGAGTTAATCTTGTATCCTGCCACTTTTCTGAAGCTGTAGGACATCTGTTCAACCATGTTCATAGCAGCATTATTTGTAATAGCCAGAAACTGGAAGCAGCCTAGATGCCCCTCAATTGAAGAATGGATACAGAAAATGTGGTCTCAGCAGAAAAAAATCAATGGAATCTTGAAATTTGCAGGAAAATGGATGGAACTCGAAGAAACTATTCTGAGTGAGGTAACCCAATCACAAAAAGACAAACATGATATGTACTCACTCATATGTGGACCTGCTTTATGATACATAGTAGTGACTGTGCTGTTTTTAATGATGTTGCTCAGAATGGTTTCCTTCCAGATGATGATTGAGAAGCTAATTTAAAAAAAAAAAAATGGTGCCAGGTACCACAAGGGTAACAAAACTGTGCTGTTTTTCTGGGATTTTGTTTTTTACTTTTTTTTTTTTTTAATGGAGAGTGCTGGAGTCTCTACAGTTTTGTTTAAATGACTGCGGGGCCCCTTTTGAGGGCCTTACCCTGCCTGGGTAGTGGAGGGGGGATGGCTAAGGGCAGGTGGGATGTTAGGGGGGAAGGGGAGGGAGAGGGAGAAGGGAGTGACATCTGAAGCAAGCTTGTTCCTAATTTGAACTAATAAAATAAAATAAAAATTAAAAAAAGAAGAGAAAATGGAAATTAACCTTGTATGCATGGGCACAAAGGATAACTTCGTCAGCAGAACAGGGATAGGGTAGGCACTAAGAACAACAATGAATAAATGGGATCTCCTAAAACTGAAAAGCTTCTGTAAGGCAAAGGACATCATCAACTGGACAAAGCATAAGCTTATAAATGGGAAAGATTTTTACCAACTCTATGACTAATATCCAAAATATATAAAGAACTCATGAAACTAATTGTCAAAAACACAAATAGCCCAATTTAAAAATGGGATACAGATGTAAACAGAGAATTTGCAACAGAGGAATTGCAAATGGCTGAGAAACATTTAAAGAATGTTCAACATCCCATCAATCAGGGTAATGTAAATCAAAATTACCTTGAGATTCCATCTTATTGTACCTGTCAGAATGTCTAAGGTCAATAACACAAGTGGTGGTTCATTCTGGGGAGGAACACTCCTCCATTGCTGATAGGTCTACAAACCTGTATAGCCACCATGGAAATCAATATGGCAGTTCCTCAGAATGCTGGGAATTGATCTACTTTAAGACCCAGCTATAGCACTCTTAGGCATATAGCGAAGAAGTTCCCATTGAGATCTCTAAACCGTACAGTCCATTGCTAAGAAAAATGGTTGCCATTTTTCTGAAAATAAAGTTTATTAGATGTAGGAATTCACTGGTGGAATTTTTAGGGTCACTTATGTATACTGTCATAACATCTGAAAATAAAAATACTTTGACTTCCTCCTTTCCAATTTGTATCCCTTTCTCTCCTTCAGTTGTCATATTGCTCTAGCTAAAGTTTCAAGTACTATACTATATTGAATGGATATAGAGAGACTTGACAACCTTGTCTTGTTCCTGATTTTAGTGGACTTGCTTTGATTCTCTCTCAATTTAATTTGATGTTGGCTATAGGCTTGCAGTAAATTACCTTTATTATCTTTAAGTATATTCCTTATATCCCTAATGTATCCAGGACTTTTATTATGACGGGTGTTTGATTTTGTCAAAGGCCTTTTCTGCCTCTAATGAGATGATCATGATTTTTTTTTTCTTTCAGTTTGTTTATATTACATGTACTGCTTTTTTTAAAAGAAAAAAAAATAAAGCCTACTTGGTCACAGTGAATGACCTTTTTGATTGGTCATGGATTTAGTTTGCAAATATTTTATTGTGCATTTTTGCATGTATGTTCATGAGATAAATTGGTCTGTAATTCTCTTTCTTTGTTGAATCTTGATGTAGTTTGGATTTTAGGGTAACTTTGGTCTTATAAAATGAATTGTCCAATGTTCCTTTTTTTTCTAATTTGTGCAATAATTTGAGTAGTATTGGTATTGACTCTTCTTTGAAACTCTGTTAAGAATTCTGGGCTAAAACCATCTGGCCCTGGCATGTTTTGAGTTGGGAGACTTTTAATGACTGCTATTCTTTCCTTGGGGAGTATATGTATAATTAAATTGTTTATCTGATCATGACATAACTTTGGATAGTGATATCTATCAAGAATATTGTTCATTTCTTTTAGAATCTCCAATTTGGTGGAGTAGTTTTTGTTAAAGGATGTCCTTATGATTCTCTGGAAGCCCTGTGTGTCTGTTGTTATGTTCCCTCTTTCATTTCTGATTTTGTTAATTTGTATGTTCTCTCTCTGACTTTCAGTTAGTTTGGATAAGAGTTTTTCCTTTCTATCTTGTTGATTTTCTCAAATAAACTAAATAAATTCAATAAAGAATATTCAAATAAAGAATAAACTCTTTAGTCATTGGTTCTTTATATTCTCTGTTTTCTATTTTATTGGTTTCAATCCTCAATTTGACTATTTATTGTAAAAGACTTAAAACTTAGCAAAGAAATATAGCCCAGATAAGGAAACTCTCCAAACTGAATGTAGGGCAGCCTATCCCAGAAACTAAGGCCACTACTATCACTTAGGGCCTGGAATTTACCAGCTTACAAGGCCGTAAGATAACTGGGTACCAAGAATTCCCAGATGGCCACCCTCCCGGAGGAGCTCATGGAGGAAACAGATTGCCCCACTGGCCAATGTGTCAATAATTAACAATTAAGGGTCCCTATGAAACAAAGAGATAGCTACCATTTGCTCAAGCAAGATAAGCATATCCTGAGGTCTGCAGGTTTTACAACTGGTGGGTCAGGAGGCCATCTGATTCCCAGCCCTCTCCTCAAGACAAAGGGCCTCCTAGGAACCTATGACTCTGGTCACACCCCTCCCTAAGCCTGTGGTTTTTGCCTTTAAAAATGCCTGTGCCTGGGGGACCGGGCTGCTCTCTAGCCTGCATGCTGGGTGATCCCATTTGTACAAACATCCACCTTTCATTAAAGCCTCTTGCTGTTTGCATCAAGTTTCCGATTCCTCATGGTGATTGGGGTGGTCTCGGTCCTGGGAAAAGAATCTGGAGGCCTGAGCTTCCGGGGGTTCTTACAATTGCTCCATCCTCCTCTTGGGTTTGCTTATTTATTTTGTCCTAGGGTTTCAGGTATGCAGTTTACTTGCTAGTATGAGATCTTTACTTTTTTTTTTTTTTAATGTAGACTCTCACTTTGGACTTTCCTGTTAGCACTGCTTTCATTGTGTCTCATAGGTTTGAGTATGCTGTGTATTCATTTCATTAAATTGTAGAAAGTTTTTCATTTCCTTATTTATTTCTGTTTTGACCCAGATTTCATTCTGAAGAGAGTGATTCATTTTCCATGAGGTCGTCAGATTTCTGTTGTTTCTGTCATGGATGATATCTAGCTTTAAACTATAGTGGTCTGGTAGGATGCAGGGGGTTATTTCAATCTTCTTGTATCTGTTGAGACTTGGTTTGTGATTGAGCATGTGTTGAATTTAAGAAAAAGTTCCAGGAGGTTCAGAGAAGAATGTATATTCTTTTTTGTTTGGGTGAAATGTAACTTTATACTGGCATATAGCCTTCTGGGATTGGGATTCGGATGATTCAAGATCTATGTGTTGATATCTGGACTTGTCTTTGTTGAATGGGGGTTTTGTTCCTTGGTTTCTGTTTCTTCTCTGGAAATTTTTTGGAACATGTGGTGGTTATGTGTTACCCATTTTCCTGGCCTCTTCAGCTGGCCTGTTCCTAGAGAATGCCTACGAGTGTTGGAACTGGGATTCTGGGATGAGTCAGAGGAAGGAATGCTGGAGAAGGTCTTTGTGATCCATCAAGGTTGGGATCAGTGAGGCAAGGGAGAATGCAACGGGTTTCCTGCTACAGAACAGAGGGTGAGATTGGAGGGATTATATCACATGATTAGTAAGAGAGGTGTGGGTCAGCCTTCAGCCTATTTGCTGCCCTGGGAGAAGTGGCCCTTGGGTTCGTACTGGAGACTTCTAGAGTTGAGGTCTGGGTAAAGCAGTGAATGGGTGAGTAAGGTTAGAAGGGAGAATCTGTGGGATTCACAGGAGATGTGGGCAGGATTGAGGGAAGGCTACAGGTGGTTTTTTTGCTGCAGTATTCAAGAGCAGACTGGTTATTTGGCCTGGGGGAATAGAGAGTATAAATCGTGTTTTGGGAGAGAATAATATATGTTGATGGGTGTCGATTTTTAGTGAAAATCTCTGCATACTTTTTGTAGTATTTGAAGCAAAGTATGATTGAGGTTTCATTCATCCAGCCATAAGTACCATTGCATTTGCATTTGGTTGATTTTGAAGAACTAATAGGTTCTTGGGAATATATACCAGCAGAAGGTCTGACAAAGCATGCTACAGTCTTTGCGACAAAACATAAATACAGTTGAAAATTAAAAGCAAAACTCGGACACTATCTCAAATATTAGTATATCAAGCTTATTAAACAGACTTCTCAACACCAAATAATTCTCCATTGTGCACATGGACCACATTTTCATAAAAACTTACAAAAGTCCTTAAGTGAAGATTCTGCTGGTCTGGACAACATATTGTAAGAGGGAGGGTAAGGAATGAGAGGAAATAATAAGTAGCAAAGTCATTTCATGGGATATACTGGTCCAGTGACTTAAAGGATTGTAGGAAACATAAGAGACCACTGGCAGCCAAAATTTTGCTTAAGATACGACATAACACAGGAATTCCTGGGTAACCACTCTCCATCTACAAGGATGAAGTGAGATAATTGGACTGACATCTACACAAGTAAAGCTTTCCCCTGAGGTAACACTTGTGCTCTTAAACTACCTTCAGAACAACAATCTTTCCATCAAAGTTCACCAAGAGTGCTTCACAGTCTAACACACAGGAGTGGCAGCACTCTCAGCATTTGCAATCAATTCTTCAGTCTTTTCCTAGAGTATAAGTCAGCCCCAAAGGGGTGTATTCAGAGTGACTTAGCCATCCATCCTTCCAACAACTAGAACCGCTAGCCACTTCTCTCTTTCAGATTTAGTGTTGTAGTAATATTTTAAGAACTTTAAGCCTTTCATAACATCCTAATCTTGTCAACAGATATTGGATATAAGTCATCTGTATAAAAGTCCCATAAATTCTTAATATTAGGGAAGAAAAGTTGATGGTATTCACATAAGTTAATGTATCAGACTCTTCCTCATTAACCCTTTTTGGTCCACGGTGATTACTCTTATGCTCATGTATAGAACCAAACTTAAACAACCGTAAACCAACCAAAGAGTAAATTAACCCAATGGGGGAAATGGGATGTGACTCAATGGTGGATTGCTTGTCTAGAATGTAAAAGGAAGGCCCTGGATTGAGTCCCTATTACCACAAAAAATTTCAAGGGAAATAATTCAATGTTCATCTTATTTTTGACAAAGGACATTGCTGTAAGCTGTGAGTTCTAGGCAGATATGTCAAATTAGGTGACATTTACTATTATTCTGCCACTGTATTGGGCAGTGTTATATTTTATGTTTCTGTCCCCATTTATCATCTTGTTTACTTGTAGAATTCATTCTCATTGAAATTCCCACAGACATCCCTACACACTGAGTCTCTGAAATGTAATCTATAGTGCTCTCATCATTGTTCATGTAAGAAGCCAGAGATGGAAGAATTGTTTTGTTTGATTTTACCAACATCTTTGTGTCTAATGAATGTGGATAAATAAGACATTGGTTTTCCTCATCACTCCTGTTGCTCCTCAAGGGTGGTTACAGTCTTAGTAGTACCTTTGATAGGACACTTCCAGATATAGAAAGTGAGAGCTGAAAGTCAACTCTGATTAGCCATAGATACTTCATGGTCTTATGACAATGGAGATAAGTAGACTTCAGAAGCTTTTGACCATGTCTCCATTTACCTGCTGTGTCACTTTGCTGCCCTTTCTCTAATTATCAAGGATATATCACTAGTAGCTATTTAGCAAGGCTTGCTCATAGTATTTCATGAAGCATGTAAAAACTTTTATCCTTCTTTTTCAAATAATCAACTCATATGATATATATATCCTCCCTTCAATAACTATCAATAGGAAATTGATTTATTTTAATTAAAATATATCTAGGTCCCCCAAACAATCATACTCAAGGGAAATGAAATTAATTAAATTAGACTAGTCAGCTTACTTTGCATTGAAAGGATCAAATATTAAAACGACGCCAGAAAGAGATAGATGGAATGAATGTAGGAAAGCAGAGCCACAGTATTCACCTGAGAGAATAAGGCCTCATCATTATCTATATTTGAAATCCATACCTGGATGCCAATTCCCACTAGAATTGTCTTATCCCCAAGAGAGAAATCACCTGTAGTTGCATGTAATAGCTTTGCATAGTTTAAGATACATGCTAATTGCAATTTCAACCAGAGCTCAAATGTTAATTAAAGGTATGTGTTATTCTCTTCAGAAATCCATTGCCAAGATCAGTTTTATAATAGTTGAGTCAAAATACCTTTAAGCTTACTAATGAAGGAGAGAATATTTAAACATGATTATCCAATAATAGTCTATAGAGATAACTGGAGAGTGCATGAATCTTAGCTAGAGGAATGAAGTCCTATCTCACATCAATGTTAGGGCCATGAAGTACTGAAGAAACAGAGGCTATGGAAGACCTGATCAACAAAAAGTGTGAGTCTTATCAAGGCAGTGTCTTTGTGAAGCTTCTGTTTGGACTAATTACTCTGTATCTTGCCTTCCTTTGTACACAAAAGCATATGAGTGTGACTATCAATCTTTATTTCTAAGTTTTCTCCCAAATTTTGTCATGTGCGTTTTTGTATTTGCTCTAAATTGCATTTTCTCCTTTTGTCTCTAAATTAATTCCAATATTAAAAACAATAAAGAGGTTTAGTAATATTATGAATTCTTTCCAATTATATTTTCTGCAGAGGCAAAGAGTATCCCATAGTGAAATTATATTGCATGGACTTAGTTTTCAACTAGCAGTTTCTAGCTATGTTTTTTTCTCAGTTATCTTTAATTTAGCACTATCTTAACAAAATTATTTAGTTCTTTTGCTCTTCCTAGTGCTGCACAAACAAGTTAACCTTTTTTCTTTCCTCTTTTCCTCTTTAGGATCTAGATCTCAAAGTTGTCTTCTCTATGTCCCAGATGATCAGATTATTGTTTGAGACTCACATCAACCAGATTAGAGCATCATCAGCTTATTTCTTCCATAGCTGACAGCAGCGCCTTCTTCCCTGGTTTCTGCTCTCATTTTACTGTAATATAATCTCAGGTGAACATAGCAGTTGAAGAATGTGGCAAAATGACTCTCTTTGAAACTTCTATTCTATTGACTATGGATTAAACACTTTTAGATTTTCAAATCAAAAGTAAGAAATCTTTGAGCTTTAGGGACATTTTACTAAACTTTCCAGTATCACTACAATTCAATATC
Organism: Cricetulus griseus; assembly: GCF_003668045.3. Classification (NCBI taxonomy): domain Eukaryota; kingdom Metazoa; phylum Chordata; class Mammalia; order Rodentia; family Cricetidae; genus Cricetulus; species Cricetulus griseus. The sequence goes on from NC_048600.1 coordinate 105,609,270, forward strand.
AGTCTTTCAGCTTTATTTCAAGTGTCTGCCCCTTCTTTCCTCTGCCTTTTCCTCAACTCCCATTAGTCTTAACCTTTAGTGTTCTGTGATTGCATAAGGGTGCATTTAGGTGTAAATAATTGTATCTGCTTGAGTAGACTTTAAGATTCTTTTCTCTTTTTTTTAAAATTAGAAACAAGCTTCTTTTACAAGTCAATCCCAAATAAATAAACAGGGTTATTGAAATATGGTAAGGGACTAGACATAAGAAAAGGAAGCACTTGAAGAATTCTTCTTGAATTATAAAGATGTGTTATTTAGAATTTAGAGCAGAAACACAAGACCCAGAAAACATTTTGGGACAACTGCATAATAATAATAATAATAATAATAATAATAATAATAATAATAAGAAGAAGAACAAGAACAAGAACAAGAACAAGAAGAAACAGGAAAAAGCCTTTCAATAATGAATCAAAGTAAAAGATTAACAATGAAAAAAATCTCAGGGTTGGGGGGAGGAGGGGAGGAGAGAAGAGGCTGCACTGTGATTAGAAAGTCTTTCCTGAGCTTCATGTGTTGGAAGCTTGAACTGCAGTGTGGTGGTATGGATGCAAGGAAAGCTATGACAGGAGAATGGGTGGGAGGTACTTAGGTCTTAAGGAGGAACTGTTATTAGAATGGATGGAGTAGGGTCTTACACGGCATGAACAGTTTCTTTAAAGAGAGAAATATAAAACAAAGAGGCAGAACTCCAAGCTGGTTTTAGCTTCTTTTCAAGCACTAATTTGCTGTTTGCCTCCTGCACAGGCTTCCAACATTGTTAGGCTATTTACTCAAAGCCTTTACCAGAGCTGATCCAGTGCTATGTACTCTTGGACCTCCAGAAATGTGAGTTAAGTAGGCACCCCTCCCCCTTTAAAAAATAGCCTGCCCTGGATATTTCATTCATTTTAGTGAGGACAAATAGACCAATACACACTTTATAGTTTCCCTTTGGCCCTTTAAAGCATTATCTTTGTCTGTTCTTGATACATAACTATTATATGTGGATACTGGATGTGTGCTGGGCATTTTATCTTCCTTAATCTCTCTCATTTTTTTTTTTTTATTTTCAACTCACAAAAGAAGCCTTGTTTGCAGTTTGTTTTCCTTGGCCATTATCTTTATAATGCAGATGTCTACTGATCCTCATTTGGCTTTTTGCATTTACCAGACAGTAGACTACTGTGCATCATAAGTGGAAGGTCACAGACTTCTTTCACTTAACCAATTTTACTTGGAAGGCCCCAAAAGGAAAGTGTGCTTCTGGGCTCTCAATGAATGGGGGCAAAAATAAACACCTATCCCAGAGAATCTCTCCTGGGTCCCTTAAACAGATTGCCATGGAGAAGAATCCTGCATTTTCCTCCTGTTAAGAATAAGTGCTTGTTGGTGAGATATTTTGCCCAAGGAGATGTAAAATATCAGTCTGAAAACATTTCCAAAACACTTTCTTATTGCACCAGATGTCCCTAATGTTTCCAAGAGAAGAGGAGCTCTGAGGTCCCATTTTTCTGCCCCTTTTCATGCAATAAGCCCTTTCTCACTTATATTATGATGAATATAATTTAGGGTTAAAATTAATGACCCTCCCTGAGATGTGTGTCCAAGGTGTTGATGCATTTTCCTCTAGTAAACTTTTTAACTTTATGGGTAGTTAAAACTTTAAACATATTCTTGCATCTAATGCAGCATCTCATTGTAACAGGATGGACTGTAGGTAAGGATGACTTCCTCAAAAAGCTCCCACCTTTTCCAGAAAGGAGGTCACCCTAATGACTAAGGAATGTGCAAGGAGCAGAAAAATAGTAAATTAAGTCTTTGGTCCACATTCCAGAGGTGGCTCTTTATTGTTACGACCAGGCTCAAGCCTCCCTCCAATCTCCTCTAATCTGGGGATTCTGGTTGGGTCTGCTTTCTTGCTTGCTGACTCAAGCCTTGACTGCTGGCTCATCCTACCTGTGCCCCAGCAAGACATCTCCTTTAGAACACAACACCCAAGAATGTGCTCATGGTTCAGATTAGAGGGAGCAAGCATCTCTCCTGCTCTACAGCATCCAACTGTCTGCCTTCCGTCTTTAAAATCCTTCATAGAAGCTGTTCCTCTCACATTGCAATCATCATGATGAGTTTGTAAATTTGTGGCTCATTACCCTAACTGAAGCATATGCACACTGTTTTCTCCTGAATGAAATGAATGTGCTCATGGAACAGTTAATTAGATACATTGCTTTATTGTAATATTATGCTTATTAATAATTTAAAATCATATTAAAACAAGACAAATTTTATAATAATTTGTATAAATATCTACCCATACATACAAACATTTATGTTATCACATCAATGAAGAAATTATTTAATAAAAAAATTAAAATTAAAAAAATGTTTTTATGCTATGCTTGAAAGTGATAGGAAATTTGATCAGGTCTTCAGGGTTAGTAACTATTGAGTAAGAGCTGTCTTTTGTAATTATCTCCCTCTCTTTCTTTTTTAACTTTTATCTTTCTCTTATACATTATGATCAGACCAGTTTCCCTTCCCTCCACTCCTCCTTTCCCTGATTCAACTCCTCCTCCATTGTGTTAATGCCATCCCCTAAAAAACAAACAAACAAACAAACAAAAAAACAAGAACAAGCCTCCACAGATACCTACTGAACATATCCTAGAAAGATACAGGAAGACTGGGCACAAACCCTCATATCAAGGCACGACTGGCAACCCAGTAGAAGAAAAAGGGTCTCAAGAACAGGCAAAAGTGTCAGAGACTCCCACACCCCCATTGTTAAGAGTCCCACAAAAAGGAGATTCTACATAGACATATGCAGAGGACCTAGCTAAGACCCATACAGGGTCCATGTTTGTCGATTCATTCTTTATGAACTCTGCCTGCTTAGTTGACTTGGTGGTCTCTTGGTGTCCTCAACCTCACTAGCTCTTACAATACTTTCTCTCCCTCTTCTGTGGGATTCCCCTGGCTCCACCTACTTTTTCAGCTGTGGTTCTCTGCATCTAGTCCCATACATTGATGGATGTTGCCCCTCTGATGACAACTGGACCGGGCATCAATTTATGAATATCATTAAGAATCGTTTTATTGACTTGTTTTTGCTGTTTGGTTGGTTCCATCCTGGGTCTCTGAGCTATCCTGCCTCAGATTCCTGGCCATCCAGGAAGTGTCACATGTGGCCTCAATTTGAACCAGTTATTAGTTGGCCACTCCCACAAGTTCTGCACCACAATTACCCCAGCACATCTTGCAGGCAGGACAGATTGTAGGTTGGAAGTTATGTAGCTAGGTTGATATCAGTACCAAAGCTGAGAATCTTGTCTGGTTATGACCAGTTCAGGCTCTGTATCCCTCATTATTAGAAGCCTTCACTAGGGTCTCTCTCAAAGACACCAAGGAGTTTCCACTGCACTGAGTTTCTACACACGCCCCAAAATTGCCTTTAAATTCAAGTCATCTCTTTCAGCAATCTCTCCCTCTGTCCCTACCCCCCCCACCTGTTCCCTCATGTTTCCATTCCCACCCACCCCATCCACCAACAAAACAAATTCTATTTCCCTATTCTTTGGGAGACCCATGTGTTATAACCCCAAGCCCATCCCACTAACCCTCCTTATTATTTCATCTCTATCTGACTGTGAGCTGTAGCATGATTATACTTTACTTAAAAGCTACTGTCCAGTTGGAAGGGAATACAACCCATGTTTTTCTTTCTGGGTCTGGGTTACCTCAGTCTGGGTGATTCTTTCAAGTTCTAGCCATTTGCCTACAAATTTCTTGATGTCATTGTTATTAACAACTGAGTAATAATTCATTGTGTAAATGTACTACATTTTCTTTATCCATTCCTCCATTTTGTAAATGTATCATATTTTCTTTATCCATTCCTCCATTGAGGGACATCTAGGTTGTTTGCAGGTTCTGACTTACAAATAAAGCTTCTATGAACATAGTTGAATAAATGTCCTTGTGGTATGATTAAGCATCCTTTGGGTATATGTCCAAGAGTGTTATAACTGGGTCTTGTGATAGAGTGAGTCCCAGTTTTCTGAGAAACCACCACATAGATTTCCAAAAATCTGTACAAGTTTGCATTCCCACAAGAAATGGAGGAGTTTTCCCCTTGCTCCATATCCTCTCCAGCATGACTTGTCACTTGAGTATTTGATCTCAAACATTCTGACAGGTGTAAGATGAAATCTCAAACTAGTTTTAATTTGCCTTTCCCTGATGACTAAGGATGCTGAATGTGTCTTTAAGTATTTCTCAGTCATTTGAGATTCCTCTGTTGAGAATTCTCAATTTAGAACTATGCCCTATTTTTAACTGGATTATTTGGTTTGTTGATATCTAGCTTCTTGAGTTCTTTATTTTGAATATTAGCCCTCTGTCAGATGTGGAGTTGGTGAAAATCTTAGGCTGTCCTTTTGTCCTATTGGTAGTGTCCTTACAGAAGCTTCTCAGTTTCATAATGTCCCATTTGTTAATTGTTGAGCTTAGTGCCTCCACTATCTCTATTCTGTTCAGTAATCTGTCTTCTGTGTCAATGCATTCAAGATTATTCCCCACTTTGTCTTCTATCAGGTTTAGTCCATCTGGTTTTATGTTGAGGTCTTGAGTTTAGTGTGGGGTGTTTAGTGTGGATCTATTTACATTCTTGTACATGCAGACTTCCATTTTGAACAGCATCATTTATTGAAAATGCTTTCTTTTTTCCATTGTGTAATTTTGGCTTCTTTGTCAAAAACCAGGTGTGGACTTCTATCTGGATCTTTGATTTGATTCCATTGATTCATCTGTCTGTTTTTATGCCAATATCTTGTGGTTTTGATTATGATACCTCTATAGTACAACTTGAAATCAGGGATGTGATACCTATTGAATTTCTTTTATTGTATAGGATTGCTTTAGATATCCTGAGTGTTTTGTTTTCCAATTTTAAATTTGATTATTTTCCTTTCAAGTTATATTAAGAATTATTTGGAATTTTGATGTGAATTGCATTAAATCTGTAGATTCATTTAGATAAGATGGCCATTTTTACTATTTTAATGCTACTAATCAATGGGCATGGGAAATCTTTCCATCTTCTGATATCTTCATTAAATTCTTTCTTCAAAGACTTGAAGTTCTTGTCATACACGTCTTTCACTTTCTTTGTTAGAGTTACCCCAAGATATATTTTATTTGTGGCTGTCATGAAAGAGTATTATTTCTCTTATTTCTTTCTCTATCCTCCTGTAATTTGTATAGAGGAGATCTACCAATCTTTCTTAAATTACTCTTGTATGCAGCCACTTCTCTAAAGGTGGTTATCATCTGGAGGTGTTCCCTGATAGAATTTTTAGGGTTGCTTATCACCTGCAAATAACAATACTTTGACTTCTTCCTCATGATTTGTATCCTCATGAATTCCTTCAGTTGTCTTATTGCTTCCACAAAAACTTCAATTGAATATATATGGAGAGAATGGACAGCCTTGTGTTTTTCCTGATTTACTTGAATTGCCTTTTCTATTTCTGTATTTAATTTAATGTTGACTATAGGCTTTTTGTAAACTGTCTTCATTATGTTTAGGTGCATCCCTTGTATCCCTAATCTCTCCAAAACTTTCATCACCAAGGGGTGCTGGATTTTGTCAAAGGTTTTTTTTATAGCATCTAATGAAATTATATGTTTTTAATTTCAGTTTGCTTATATGATGGATTTCATTGACTTACTTGCATATGTTGAACTATCCCTGAATCTCTGGGATTAAGCCTACTTGGTCATGGTGGATGATCTTTTTGATGGTTTCTTGACCATCAAAAGTTTGCAAGTATTTTATTGAGTATTTTTTGCATCTATGTTCATGAGGGAAAGTTTGAGGAGTCAGAAAATAAAACCCACTCTAAAGAACTGAAGCATGAATCAAAAGGACTAGTTTAGACTCATGCAGGCTTAGTGGTCACTGCTTCAATCTCTGTGAGCACCTTTGAGCCTGGCATTCTTTGTTGAATTTTGGATGGTTTGGCTATCAGGGAGACTATGGACTCATAAAATGAATTTTGCAATATTCCTTCTGTTTTTATTTTGTAGAATAATTTGAGAAATATTGGCATTAGCTCATCTTTGAAATTCTGTAAGAATTCTATACTAAACCATCTGGGCCTGGTCTTTTTTTCAGTTGGCAGATTTTAATGACTGCTTCTATTCCCTTAGGGATTATAGATCTATTTAAATTGTGTATCTGATCTTCATTTAACTTTGATAAATTGTATCTATCAAGGAAACTGTCAATTTCTTTTAGAATTTTCCATTTTGTAGAGTACAGGTTTTTAAAGTATGACCTAATGATTCTTTGCATTTCTGCAATGTTTTTTTGTTATATCCTCCTTTTTGTTTATGATTTTGTTTTCAGGAGTTATAGGTCAAAATGTGGTGAGGAGGAGAGAGAAGGCCATTGGTGTTAAGCTGTGTAGACACAGTGGAAAGGTTGACAGTCTTGGGGTGTGGGATTACCTGGGATTCTAGTTGATGGCATGGCCTCTGGTAAAGTAGGGAGCTTCTGCTGAAGTGGTGGACTTGGGAATGTTTTTTTGTGGGGTAAGGCTGGACAGTCTCTGAGGGAGTGCAAGATATCTGTGGTGGGGGAGGTTTACCTGGGGTTCTGGGTGCCAACATGAACTCTGGTAAAGTGGGGGTCTTCTGCTTCATAATTATTTTGAGCTAAAGGGAAGACCATGAAAATTTAAATGCATATATGTTAAAGGATCATAAGCATTTTGTTGATGAAAAGGTTTATCAATTAGAAAGAGAAGAATCATTCTGGAGATTACCAATTGAGAAATCCAAATAATTGGATAATTTTTATTCTTCTCTCATGCAATATATCCTGCTCACAGCCTCCACTCCCTCATTTTATCCCAGCCCCATACTTCCCCATACCCCCACATCTGCTGTTCCTTTGTTTCCCTGAAGAACATAGCAGGCCTCCCAATGATAGAAACGGACTCAGCATAACAAGATGCAATAAGACTAGACAAATACACTCATACCTCTGCAGAACAAGGCAACTCAGTAAGAGGGGGAAGTTTCCATGAGCAGGCAAAAGAGTCAGAATTAATCCCACTCTGATTGTTGGGAGTCAGGAAAAAAAAAACAGTCAAAAGGACCACTGCATGTACATAGAGGGTCTGGTTTTCACCCATGCCAGCTTGGTGGTTGCTGCTTCATTCTCTGTGAGTGCCTATGAAGCCTGCTTTCTTGATTCTGTGGATTGTAGTCCAAACTGTCTAACTCTGATTTTTTCCTTTTTTAATAACAATGATACTTTTGAATGACACAATTCTGGAGACAAAAATTAGCAATTTAATTAAAAGTTACATTTATGAGCGGGGCATTGGTGGCGCATGGCTTTAATCCCAGCACTCAGGAGGCAGAGCCAAGCAGATCTCTGGGAGTTCGAGGGCAGCCTTGTCTCCAAAGTGAGTGCCAGAAAAGGCTCCAAAGCTACACAGAGAAACCCTGTCTCAAAAAACCAAAAATAAAGTTACATTTATGTTTTCTATCATTTTTAGAATGAACTTTGATTGTTTGGAATTTTATTAATGTATACTATGCGCTGTGATCAAATCTATCACTTATTGCCTCTCCTATTCTCTCATCTCTTTCCCCACCCCAATTTTATTTGTTCTTTTTATTTGTCAATGAGTCTTCTTAGGGCCTCCCATGAGTGGATTGGTGTAGAATCTAGTGGCTCGTGGCTACTTATTGGAGGCAACATCGCTGAAGAAAACTGACTCTACTTTTCCAACAGTCATCATTTGTGAAATGATGTTGACGGTTTTATTTTTAGTTTTTTTGATACCATTTTACATTCCAACCACAGTTCTCCCTCCCACCCCTCCTCCCATCCCCCTTTATCTCCCCCCAGCCCACTCCCAGTCTACTCCTCCTCAGGGGAAAAGGCTCCCATGAGGCATCAGCATGGTGTGGCACAGTAGGTTGGGGCAGGGCCAGGTTCCTCTCCTATGCATTAAGACTGAGCTTGGCATCCCACTATGGGGAGTGGGCTCCAACAAGCTAGCTCATGTTCTGGGATAATATCATGGTCCTACTGCCAATGAGCATGGCACCCCAACCTAAGGAATGGACTCCAATAAGCTAGCTCATGTACCAGATTTGTATCTGGTCCTACTGCCAGGGGCCCATCAGCTACTTCAAGCCTTAGAACTGTTCCCATTTACAGAGGGCCAAGTTAGGTCCCCTGGAGCCTCCACAGTTATAAGTCTAGAATTCATGAGTTTCCAGAAGCTTGGTTCCCTTGTTCATATATTCTTTCCTCCCTCTTTTCCTCTGGATTCCTGGAGCTTGGTCTACTGTTGATGACAACAGTAAAAAGTAGTATTAAATATATTGAGGGTCTATAAGTTAAGAATTACCTCCTTAAGATAATGCCAAGTCAGTTAAATTCAGATTCAATGAGAGATTTTGCCACAAAATTAAGATGAAGCATGATAAATGAAGACAGTAGATATCATCCTCTGGTCTCTAAACATGTACATCTTCATGCACATATGAACAAACATAGGAACCTATCTATGTACACATATATACCATACACACAATCACAATGTAGTTCTATTATAAGTTCTAATAAGCATTGAGTTCTAAATTAATACATAAAATTTAACATCATAAAACACTGACATTTCTTAGAAACGGTCGTGCGAGCATCTCAGCAGCCTTGGGATGTCTCTGGCAGATGAGCTCTTGGCTGACCTCGAGGAGGCCACGAAAGAGGAGGAAGGAGGGAGCTATGGAGAGGAAGAAGAGGAACCAGCCATCGAGGACGCACAGGAGGAGACACAGCTGGATCTATCCGGGGATTCGGTCAAGAGCATCGCCAAGCTATGGGATAGCAAGATATTTGCTGTGATCATGATGAAGATTGAGGACCGAGTCATTGTGGATGACAACAACCTGACCGTGGAGATAGAAAATGAGCTGAACATTATCCCTAAGTTCATCCGGGATAAATACTCGAAAAGATTCCTGGAGCTAGAATCCTTGGTCCCCAACACTCTGGATTACATCCGCACAGTCAAGGAGCTGGGCAACAGCCTGGACAAGTGCAAGAACGATGAGAACCTCCAGCAAATCCTGACCAATGCTACCATCATGGTTGTCAGTGTCACTGCCTCTACCACCCAGGGGAAGCAGCTGTCAGATGAGGAGCTGGAGCGGCTAGAGGAGGCCTGTGACATGGCCCTGGAGCTGAATGCCTCCAAGCACGGCATCTATAAATATGTGGAGTCCCGGATGTCGTTCATTACACCCAACTTGTCCATCATCATTGGAGCATCCACAGCTGCCAAGATCATGGAGGTGTAGCTATTATCATGGTCAGCACAGTAGCAGGGAGCATGGCAGCCAGCAGGTGTGGTGCTGGAGAAGCAGCCGAGAGCTACATCCTGATCTGCAAGCAAAGAGAGAGTTTGGATCTGCCATTCTTTTGAAACCTCGAAGCCCACACCCCCAGTGACACAAAAGGCCACACCTCCTAACCTCTTCCAACAAGGCCACACCTCCTAACCATTATAATCTAATTAAAGAGTTTAGCTCCCTGGTGGAAACAAAACAAACAAACAAAACAAACAAACAAACAAACAAAAAATAACAAAACACTGAAATTGTCTAAAAAAATTGGTTGACAAAGAAAATGTCTTTCCTGAACTACACTGCTTCAAGAATAAAGTTACAACTTTTAGGTTTATCTTATTTTGGAAAATGCATGAGCTGATTTGTATAAAATTGATATTTTTGTAACAAATACTTGATCTGCAGCTGGCATCTGTAGATTATTTGTGGTCATAGATTTACTGAATGGAATAATATACATTCCATTCAAATATACATTCCATAGAATAAATTATTTTGCTGTGGCTTTAATCACTGATATTCACCAGTGGCTAGAATAGTGACTGGTGCATAGTATCTAGGTGTATGTATTAAATACATATGTACAGTTAGTATATACAGTATAGTATAAATAAAACACGTCTATACGAAATTGAGTAAGTGAATATTCAGTCTCATTACATTTAGAGAATTGACTAACTTTTTACAGATCTGATCTTACTGACTTAAACAAGCTCACAACCAAAGGAAACAGACCAGAACACATTAACCTGACTGTATTTAAAGGTGATATCTCTCATATATATATATATATATATATATATATATATATATATATCTCCAGGGAAAACAGCTAAATGAGCTCACCCCTGTAGAGCTGGCTTACATTTTCAGACAGACATATAGAAAAATATATTCGTGACCTTGAGTTAGAAAGAAAAATTAAATGATACATCAGAAATGTGAATCAGAAAATAATTTAAAATATGATACATTAGATTGAGGAGATTTTTATGTTTTTAGAGCATATATCTTATAAAATAATAGCAAGAAGCATAGTCATAAAAACACACAAAATTTAACAGAAGGAATAATAAAGCTTTTAAGAAATGGGCAAAGATACAAGCAAAATATTCATTAAAGAAAATATGAAAAATAAAGCTCAGTGTCATAGCCATTGGAGAGACAACATAAAAAGAAAGGCATTAGAATGGGTTACAGCATCAATCCTATAATTGTGGTTAAAAAGCAAACGTAGTAACCTATATTGCTTACAAGAACATGGAAGCTCCCCAGAATCATAATTAATGTTAAGACTGCATGATACAGACATTTAAGAAATCAATTTTAGCAATTTCTTTTAAAAATAATGAAACCAGTTAAGGCACAATGTAGCAGTCTAATTCCTATCTGTTGATTTGGAAATCAAAACTCATGAGCCCTCACACTTGATAGCAATTCCTGTGTGAATGCATGCATGAATGTATGTGTATATGTGCCTGTATGTGGTGATAGGTAGTGACCTCATGCATGCCTGAGAGTTGTCTAACAATAAGGTAAGTAGCCACCTGTAGTGGCTCCATTATCAGATGCCCTCTCATGTATGAATGCATACACAAACTGTAGCATGTCTATGCGAGGGAATCTTGCTTGGCAACAACAACACACAATGATTTCAATGAATCTGTAAGTCATTATGTTGAGTAGAAGAATCAAATCTCAAAAGTTTGAGTCTGCTTATATGAAATTCCAAAGAAGACAACATGGAATAGATTAGCAATTGACTGGGCAGGGTTGAAGCAAAAGTGAGCATAAAATGATAGCATGGTAGGTGTTCAGGGTGGTAACATTTCTCTGTATTTTCATGATGATGAAGACAGAAATATGTATATTATAGTTTTGAAAACATATGTATGTAAAGCAAAATG